>NC_080669.1:5011379-5168879 GCF_027579445.1 Ammospiza nelsoni
TACAGGGAAAATGGTCACAGCAGACTCCAGTTCCAAGGGAGCAGAAAAAGCTTTGCTTCACCATTGTGACACTCTCACTTTTAAACCAGCCTGCAAATTTATCTCAGCTACCAAGTTCATTTAGGAAAGTCCCAGCAACCCGTGGCATGAAGGAATAGCTCTGCAAAAACTGCTAGTATGAGGTCTGTGAATATCTGCTGTTACTGTTGTGCAGGAGACCCAGATTCATCTGCAAAGATCCCTTACAGTGGCATAATCTTCACAAGTCAGAGTCATGTGTTTGTCTGACACACAGTGAGAAGAATGCATGGTGTGCGAGACCAAAATTCAGCCCTTTGCTCTGGCTCCTCTCAATTCTTAATCCTTTCTTCAAACTTGAAAATTAATTTGCATAATTTTCTGCTCCGATGGCTTTCAAGGATTAATTGTGCTTCTGAAAGGGACAGGAGCAGTTTTGACATAAATGGGAGGCAGGAAGACAATGGGGGAGCCTGTAAATTTCTGATCTCCTCCTATGGCTTAAGTGCAAGGAGTATCCCGTGTAACACACCAAGATGGTCAAAATCCACTTCATCTCACTTCCTCTCACCCTGACCCTCTGCAAATCCTCACATTTAAGCTCAATCATGTTCAGCCATTCATTTTGTATTTGTTGTATCTGAGGTTCATTGGTCACTTCTTGCTTCCACTCCGAGGGAAATCTGATTTTTTACACACGTGATTTTTCTTGCATTTCACTCAGTAACAGTGGGAGATCACCATCAATATGTGCAGGGAGAAATAACAGAGACTTTCCCAGATGCTCCTTGGCGAAACCTCTCTTTCCATCTCTTTCCATCTCTTTCCATCCCTTCCCATGCACTTTTCTCTTCTCAAAACCCATCAGAACTGCACAACGGGGAAATGCACAACCCTCACACTCTCCCACAGCCTGTCTGTTCCTCCTGTCATAAGATGTCTTTTCACAGATCACTTTGTCTGTCCTTCTCTGAACTCTGCTATTTTTTTCCTGTGTTTTTGAGAAGAAGCAGGAACAAATACATGCCACCGGCAGACACCTAGCTATGGCTTGGCAGCTGCCCTAACTTAGGTGAAACTATGCTGGTATCTGTCACCTTAGGACCTGGCCTCGTATTTTCAGCCTGGAGGTACCTAATCCAAAGCCATCTAGGTAGCTATCAGGAGATGGTGTCCAGATGCTGGCTCCAAAATGACACATCAATCAGCAGAATCAAAACAACATGAGTTTTCCATGGTTACATGAGATACAGATAATTATGGTCAAATCTGCATTGCTTCTCATGATAATTATAAGGATTAACATACTACTATGATTACAGCACAACTGTGTGGATGCTGTATTACCAATATTATAGGTTTCCCCTGAGAAGGAAACTGAAATGGATGACCTCTAATCATCAGGGAGGCCAAACAGTCTCAGTGTGCCAGGAAGAAAAAAAAATTGGAATTTGAACTGTTTCAAATACGGGACCCCCTTGAGATTCTGTAAAACAAAGCAATGGGGACTCTTCTCTTCTCTTCTCTTCTCTTCTCTTCTCTTCTCTTCTCTTCTCTTCTCTTCTCTTCTCTTCTCTTCTCTTCTCTTCTCTTCTCTTCTCTTCTCTTCTCTTCTCTTCTCTTCTCTTCTCTCTCTTCTTCTCTTCTCTTCTCTTCTCTTCTCTTCTCTTCTCTTCTCTTCTCTTCTCTTCTCTTCTCTTCTCTTCTCTTCTCTTCTCTTCTCTTCTCTTCTCTTCTCTTCTCTTCTCTTCTCTTCTCTTCTCTTCTCTCTCTTCTCTCCTCTCCTCTCCTCTCCTCTCCTCTCCTCTCCTCTCCTCTCCTCTCCTCTCCTCTCCTCTCCTCTCCTCTCCTCTCCTCTCCTCTCCTCTCCTCTCCTCTCCTCTCCTCTCTCTCCTCTCCTCTCCTCTCCTCTCCTCTCCTCTCCTCTCCTCTCCTCTCCTCTCCTCTCCTCTCCTCTCCTCTCCTCTCCTCTCCTCTCCTCTCCTCTCCTCTCCTCTCCTCTCCTCTCCTCTCCTCTCCTCTCCTCTCCTCTCCTCTCCTCTCCTCTCCTCTCCTCTCCTCTCCTCTCCTCTCCTCTCCTCTCCTCTCCTCTCCTCTCCTCTCCTCTCCTCTCCTCTCCTCTCCTCTCCTCTCCTCTCCTCTCCTCTCCTCTCCTCTCCTCTCCTCTCCTCTCCTCTCCTCTCCTCTCCTCTCCTCTCCTCTCCTCTCCTCTCCTCTCCTCTCCTCTCCTCTCCTCTCCTCTCCTCTCCTCTCCTCTCCTCTCCTCTCCTCTCCTCTCCTCTCCTCTCCTCTCCTCTCCTCTCCTCTCCTCTCCTCTCCTCTCCTCTCCTCTCCTCTCCTCTCCTCTCCTCTCCTCTCCTCTCCTCTCCTCTCCTCTCCTCTCCTCTCCTCTCCTCTCCTCTCCTCTCCTCTCCTCTCCTCTCCTCTCCTCTCCTCTCCTCTCCTCTCCTCTCCTCTCCTCTCCTCTCCTCTCCTCTCCTCTCCTCTCCTCTCCTCTCCTCTCCTCTCCTCTCCTCTCCTCTCCTCTCCTCCTCTCCTCTCCTCTCCTCTCCTCTCCTCTCCTCTCCTCTCCTCTCCTCTCCTCTCCTCCCTTTCTCCATCCCATCCCCTACAAAAATTCTCTCCACTGCTATTGCTTCCCACACAATGTTCTCAGTTAAAGTTTTCCCTCACACAAGACACATTTTCCCCAGAAGTGCTGGTCTGCCCTCAACCTGCCACCTTCAGCAGGTGGCTTCCCATCTGCTGAGCTAAGGTAAATGTCTCTTAGTCCACACCAGGAGAAAGCTAGTTCAGCTCAGCACAGTCCACTGTGAGACAAATCCTGCCAAAGTAATTGCCATCCTGACAGAGAAAATCCTGTTTTATCAGTTGTGACTCGTCTCTAACCCCTCACTGGTTGCCAAACTGAGCACTCTGAAAACTGCCAAGTAATCAGCCTGCAACTGAGTTGAGCTATGCTTACTCAGTGGGGAACTAGAAAACTAAAATATGTCATCATCTTCAAGGTATCCAAAATTCATGAGTGAGCCCACCCGAAGGCCTGAATAATTTCAAGCACATTTTTTCATTTTTTATTTGCTTTCTGGTGGGAAGGCCTGAAGAGGTCAAATTTTTGAATTTTTACAATCACTAGGACTAGAAACAGACTTTTCTCTTTTCGTTGGGATCAGGGACAGTTCTATGTCCAATTCCAAAATCACTGAATTTGAAATGCTAAACCTTGCTTCTTCACTGTCTACATGATAACCAGACCATGAAATATCATGGAAGACACTTTCTTGTCAGCACCTTTGCAGAGAACCTTCCAGAAGGACTGGGAACTTCTCTTTTTTTTCTTAAGAATGATAATGGCACAAAGAAACCCATTCTGCTTTCATGCCCAGGAATCACACCACCGTACCAAGGGAGCCCTAATGGTTGGGTTGGATATTATTTTCATCCTCCTGAATATATAAAGGCTCTTTCAGAAGTGTTGTAAGATGCTCATTTGGCATGAGCCTTGCCTTGTTTTCACTAGAAGACCATGTACCCAATGCATCTTCCATATGCCATGTATTTGATCAAGCTGCACATCCCTGGGAGGAAGGATGCCTGTGATCAGCAGGGAGTTAAGATGGGGGCTGAAAAAGAGAGGAAAAGGTCTGCTTTGGTTAGCAGTAGCAAGCAGGAATCTATGGTTTGAAGATGGCAACCTGATGTTTTTCCAGGCGGGCTTTGCTGAGAGGAGGCCTGGAGTGTTCACAAGAATTTATCAGTTGCCAGTTACAGAAGTTAATTTTATTCAGAGGAGGAGAGACATGCCAAGAGGAACACATGGCACAATAAACTCCTGGTGGGTGGAATGCATTTTTGGACTAAATGCCAGAAAAAGCCATGATCTGCCTGAGGGCTTGCAAAGCATTTTGGTGGGACCTGCTCTTCATGTTGGCCTTTTCATTTCTCCAGCTACAGCTCTGAAGATTTCCGTCCACTTTTTTTTTTCCCCTTAAAAAAACTCTTGATTTGTTCCACTCAAAAGACAAGATGTTTAAGTTGCTCTCTTAGGTTTTTTTGGCAGTGTAAGAACAGACGTGCTAGATTAGACTGCAAATCCCCCTGAGTCAGTTCTGTGTCCATGAGAGGAAACAGCTCCAGTTGCCTAAGGCAAGGTGGAAGAGCAAGGAAAGCATGTGACACCACTTCTCACATTCCACCTTCCCAGGTCCTTCACAAAGCTTGCTTTGTGAACCTCAGCAGCATTCCCAAGTTGGATTTCACTGCAGGCACAGATGAGGAGGGGCAGCTCATGAACCAGAGCAACCAACCTGCTTCTGTTTGTGTTTCCCTACCTGCTTCACCTTCAGCAGCTAAAGAGAAAACTTCTCAACAGGGGTTAAGGGTTGGTTTTGGTTTTTACAAACACGTGATATTTTCTGAATTCTTTTGAATTGTTTGTTTTCTGGTCATTCTCCATGGATTTTCTCCTCTCAAGAATTTCCTTTGTCCCACTCTTTGGGGTTGTCATTAACTCTGACAGCACTGATAGACCATTGTTCCTCCAAACATTACTTCCAGGAAAACACTTTTTCCTTGTAGGCAGCATCTTGCACAAGTCTAGGGAGAGCTAGAGCAGAGAAAGTTGTTTAAAAACTTCTTTTTAAGTTGGCAGTGACAGTAAGCAGCCTTCCTGCTTATATTATTGCCTTAATTTCTGCTGCTTGCTGCAGAGCACTGCAGGCTACACTACCTCTTAGGAACCGGCTTCCACAGTACAAGTAATTCATACTTTTTCACAGCTCTCAACACATGGTCTCCCAGTTCAATTTGGGTTGAGTAGCACCTCACTGCTTGCATAATCACACCTGAATTCAAAGGTGACTGAAGAAAAGTCTCAGGGACACTCACAACTTATCACCCACTCAGATCATAATGTCATCAGGAGATGCAAGCAATCAAGGGCTCCTGGACCTGGTGGCCAAACAGGTGCATTATGTGGTTGGCCCCCATCAAGGTGTGCATGAGATGTACTCTGCAATGTCACCTTTTTGTAGGCAGCACATAATTGTTACATCAATTTATACTTCCCAATTTCTCTGCTCTGGGCACTGCTTGATGTCTGAGCAAGGGGGTTTCAGGGGAGATAACACAGAACAAATGTGGGAATCCTTAAAATCAGAGGGTTTGGGAAAGCTGCAAAAGGCAGGCCTCAGAGGCAGCAGAACTGTGATTAGAGCTGAGCAGTAGCCTATGAGATAGGTCAGCAGAAAAAATATGTAAGAAATAGAAAAGCAAGGACAAATAAAACAATGGTTTGTGTATTAACGCTTGGCTAGAATAACTCCCTAAGCTTCAGAAAAGTTTATCTAGCAAGATATTACGAAGTTTTAATCTTGATAATGGAGCTCTGTGCGTTATGTTTTAAGGCTTACAAGCAGGTATTGTGTTCAGACAGTAGTTCTATCCAACCACTATAAGCACACCTACCTTAAGAAAAGGTATGTGTGCTTATAGTGGTTGGACAGAACTACTGTCAATATGCTTTTGCTTTCTGTGACTGGTCAAAAAACTTTTAAAGTAAGTTATAACATTAAGTGCTTTGTCTGCTGCCTGGGATGTGAGCTGCTGGCATCTTCCCATTGTCATAACCATGTAATGAGAGTGATGCTGGAAAATTAAACAATTCAAGGCACATTCCACAGCAGTCCTGTCCCATTTGTGATTTGTACTCAGATACACAAAGAGGCTAGCAATGCACAAAGAGGCCACAAGCTCTGCTGGTGTCAGCCCTACAGCTGAGACCAAACCCAGCAGGACCAGATTCTCAGCTGCATAAACCACTGTAGCAGGTAACAGCCAGATGGGAATTTCCATTGCTGCTAGACCAGCCTGGAGAATAGGAAGAAAATTATTTTTAGCTCACTCTAGTAATGTTGAACCAAAAAATAAAGGGGTCTGAAGCCAGTGAAACCTGTGTGATGGTGTGCAAAGTGTATTAGTTGCACTCTGCTTCAGCTGGGCACTGTTAATATACACCAGTATATGCCCTTCACTGACAATGAAATGAGAGTACAATGGTTTACACAACAGTCCACCAGATGTAACCATTGGAAATGCATGACTGTTCCTCTGGTCCTGGAGGTATTGATGATCATCCAAAGGAACATCTGCTACTTCACATCAGGGAGATGTCTGACCAGGCTCTGCACTAAAATGCACATATTTTTTTCAAAAAACCCAATTTATTGACCAAGCCAAATCTTCAGATGGTGCTTGCTGGCAGACATCTGCCAAAGTCCAAGGAGTTGAGTTGCACTTATTTATTCTCACAAACCACATAATCTGTTGAGAAGAATAGAGAAATAAGGGCAGAACCCTCCTTCCCCTACTCCAGCTCCACTCTGTGGCGTTTGCCACCTCTCACACCATTCAGGTGACTCCAGTGCCATTTCAGCCACTGCATTCCAAGATCTCCAGGCTGGCAGAGACTCACTGACAACCTAAAGCAGACTCTGAATGACAGGGCTGCACTCCCAGGAATGTGTTCCCTTACACCAGGCAGAACCAAGATCCAAGTTGGTGAATGCTCTCGAGTGCATCACTCATGCATTCCAAGGAATTTCTGCAGGGCAGCCTCCATCCTGTGAGTACATCAAGGAAAAGCAGACACAGGTGGATTGCTGAATCTTCTGAGGCTGAAAAAGCACCTTCTTCACAGGTCCATGCACAAAAAAAATAAATTTAAAAATGCCCAAAAAAACCCACCCAGACAAACAACAAACAAAAGAAACGAACAGGGGAAAATAATTAAAAAAATAAAAACCAAACCACTAGGAAAAACCACACCAGCACTAAGTCTGGTCTCGGATAAATTGTAAAATGTCTTATTATAATTACTAAGATCCCTGAGGGTACATATAGTTGAATTAAGGGGTGTCTCTACTTGCATACTTAGTGGCTGTAGAGCTGTCTTCAGCTCCAGTCTGTGGTCCCGTAATCAGTGTCCAGAACATGCACAAGACGCCCTTTAATTTGGTTATAAGTAGCCCTTGGGGAACAGTAGAATTAAACAGTATCATAAGGTTCTAAACATGGTCTGTACAAGGGCTAATTCCACGCTCCGGCTCAATAGAGGATTTTTCAGCCTCATCAAAGTTTTATGCTAAAAATTTTTGGCTAATATTTTGAAAGCATGTTACTTCATTTGACCTAAATGACTTTTGCACATGTTCATTTCCATTTTACTCTATCAGCCTGTTTAACATAATAGCATATTAACAGTACATTTGAAAGAAGAGTCAGTGGTTTGGAGTCAGTCCAAAGCAGTCACAGCAGCAGGAGAGAGCAATAAGAGTTCTGAAGAAGGAAAATCAGACTTGAGTCCCCATTATTTCTTTGCAAAATGCAAATATCCTTGTGCACGAGGGATGTTTTGGCACAGGAACATGATGTTATTTGTACCAGATTACCAGATTATTTCCTGAAAGATGGTCCCTGAGAAGACCAGACTGCTGCAAATGGTGCTTCACCACTGGAAAGTGCTGATAAAGCAAATACTTGAAATTATTATGTCTTTCAACATGTGTACAAATAGTGCATTTTTATATAGTATCATTCTATAGCATTCCAGTATATCCATTCCACAGCATGTGCGTGGACAGGCAATAGATGCAATTAGTGGAACCCAAAGCCATTAAACTTTTGTTATTAAATCTTGTTGTTAATAACTTTGCTAAACACAACCCACTTATTCCATAATATTCTTTGGTGGTTATCTGCCTGAATTTTGATTTATTTGATTTTTATTCTTTATTGAATGTGAAAGACACTTTCAAAAGTAAGATTGTTAATCTTTTAATGGTGATTAGATTGAGAGTGTTGATACTCACCAAAGAAGTAGAATATGTGGGCTTATGACAAAACAAACAAACAAACAAGAACAAACAAACAAAACCCCACAAACAAACAAAAACAAGCAAACAAAACCACAAAAAAGACTGTTTCACTATTTAAAATAGATTAGAATTGGATCATAATGCAAAACAAAAGAAGAGGGAAAGTGTGCCTGGGTGGAGCTTGCTGACAATGGCTTAGTGGAAAGCCTTACTTCCAACAAAAAAGCCAAGCTGAGAAAAGTTTTCCTGCAAAGCCCTTCTTTACACACCAGCTAGGAAGAAATGCTGCTGATGAGGAAAACCTGACACTTTCATCTAGGTTTGCCACAATTTGCTCCCTGCTCTCAGCGACTCATGTAAATACCAAATAACGCCAAAAAAAAAAAAAAATTGTGTCTCGACAAAGTAGCACATCTCTGCTGAAGGATGATGCACACAGGTTACTTTCTGTGTGTGCTGGCAGCCCAGAAGCCCAACCCTGTGCTGGGCTGCATCCAAAGCAGGTGACCAGCAGGGGAGGAGGGGATTCTGCCCTGCTCAGGTGAGATCCCACCTGGGACAGCCCAGGAAGGAGCTGGAGATGCTGGAGCCAGGCCAGAGGAGGCTCCAGGATGGGCAGGGGGATGGAGCAGCTCTGCTGGCAGCAAAGGCTGGGAGAATTGAGAATGTTCAGCCAGGAGAGAAGAAGCTTTGGGCTGAGCTCAGTGCGGCCTTGCAGGGCCTGAAGAAGCCTCGGGAAGGGAGTCTGCTGACAAGGGATGGAGGGACAGGACACATGGAATTGCTCCCAGTGCCAAAGGACAGGGCTGGCCGGGATCTTGGCAATGAGGAATTGTTCCCTGGCAGGGTGGGCAGGCCCCGGCACAGGGTGCCCAGAGCAGCTGGGGCTGCCCCTGCACCCCTGGCACTGCCCAAGGCCAGGCTGGACACTGGGACAGTGGAAGGTGTCCCTGCCATGGCTGGGTGGAATTTTGAATCTTTAAGGTCCCTTCCAGCCCAAACCAGTTTGTAATTCTGTGATTCTGTGATTCTGTTATTCTGCGATGACAGCTCAAGAGCAGCACCAGTGCTGTAAATGACACCCACAGGCCTCTGAATCCCTCTGAACCTCTGTGTGTACCCAAGGGCACAGCCAGGCTTGTGAGTTTGCTTCTGAACCAGCCCGGGATGAAGCTGGCAAGGCACCATGGAGATCATAAAGCCCAGCTCAGGGCTTACTGCTAAATCAGAGGATTTCACAGGAATAGCTGCTCCAGGATGCTCTGTGAATCACACAACAACCCAGGACAGTCAGAAAAACTAAACCACCAGAACATACCTGCTGGCACAGGGGGAAGTGAGGGCAGAAAAGGGAAATTGCCACTATTTTAGGTACAAATACAAGCAGGGAGTTTATCAAGGATAAGCCTCTCTCCAGACACAGGAAGCAGTCCAAACTGTACACCGTGGAAGAAAGAAAATCTTTTTCTATCAAGGGTGAAAGATAATTACCACGCACAGATATAAATTAGTTAAGCAGCACAATGTATATCAAAACAAGATAGACAGAAGCAGAACATTTTTGAAGCAGAATTTTTTTTTCTGTTTGCAAGAACATCATCATGACCATATCAGTAATATACCATGGGAGGTGTTTTGTGGGTAGAAAATAATCCTGTAATTCTCACCTAATTATGCAGAGTTACAAATATCCTTACAACATTAAAAGAACCATTCTTCTGTTATCAGATTTTTATCTTCAGCCCTGGTTCAGACCTTAGAACAGGCTTGGTAGATAACACCTCTGTGAATGAGAACCACGGGTAAGTCCTTGAAGCCTTGCAGAAAACCCTGTGTGCAAGGTCCCTCAGCCTAAATGCTCTGCTTATCAGCTTTCTAACCCATTTCTTTGTGCAGGATTCAGAGTGGTTCATGGGAACATTGCAGATGGTCCCTCCCAAGGGAACAACTAATTGCAAAAGAGGAATTCTTTCCCTGTCAGCTTTATGACTTGAAATAATATGGGCAAACACACCAACCATCTTCCTTTGGTTGCTAAGAGATCTTAAATTCCTGGCAGTGAAATGGCACAGCGAGGTGTGTGGCTCTGTGGTGTGCTGTGAGGGGTCCCATGTGTGGTGATGTTACACTGACTAAGCTCTAGAACTGCTCAGACATTTTCTTGTGACACAATTTTTTTCCCCAGGAAATTCCAAATCTTTGGCACAGAACCTGCCCGGGAATTGCACTGACATCAGCACAAGATATTCAAGAAATGCTTGTTTTAACTTCCAAACAAATCTTTTTGAAGGAAACTCAAATCTCCACAGCTCCTCTCTGTCCCTGTGTCCCTCTTTACCCTGCAGCTTCTCCATCCATAAGCTAGCTGTGTAACATGGTCTGGTTTGAAATGCTTTCTCCCAGCCACCAAAACTCAAGCTCTTGGATACTTCAATTTCCATTTTGGGGAGGATTTTGTGTGTCTGTGTGTTGCTCTGCTCAGTCCAACTTCCTACCCCAAACTACTGTAGGTTAAATAGTAGAGGTGTGGGGAGAAGTGGGGAACTCCTGGCTCAGGGATTTTTTTCTTCTGAGGCATTGTTGGAAATCAGAAGGAGCAGAGGCAGGAAAAAAAAAAAAGTCAGAAAGGCATGTGTCAACATTAAGAAATTCCAATGTGTGAACATTCCAAAATATTCCAAGGATATATTATTTTTGAAAACATATTCTCCTTGATAAATATGCACATAACTGCATTTAAACTATTGAAAATTAGGGGAAAAAAAAATCTGTAGAGACAACTGACACAATTAGGTAAGCACAAAGGAGTTGTGCTGGTGAAGGATCTAACAGTGAAATACAGAATAAATCCTGCAGGAGATCTGCAGGTGCACTTCTGCCTGACAGAACCAAAAATTTTGAACCATATTTTCTAGATGTAGAAGGTTCCTTTGTTGCAAAGGAACTACTGGAGAAGGCTGTACTTGCTCTTGGTGTTACATTTTATAGACAGTGGTCTACAGCAATAAAAATTGGAATAGCACACAAGAGTGTGGAGAAATTGAGGCCCACTTCTCCTAAAGCATCATTTACATGGTAGAGAGTCTTCATTTCTGTAAAACACAGCAGAGCTGCTTAATTTTTGCATCACTCATTGATTCAGAACAAAATCCCCAAACTAAAAGGACAGCAGAAAAGGCATGTTGCTTTTTAGAAGACTTCCTCTGCCTGAAGTTCTTACAATTCCATCAGGAAGCCCAATAGCATAAAACCATCATTTCCTAACTTTATTGGGATGTGTTTTGTGAAACATGGTGAGTAGCTCCAGCTTTCCCTGGGATTTCAACACATTCACTGTTTAAAAAGCAACACGAAAATAAATCGTCTGCTCCCTTACACCCATTCAGCAGCACTAAGGTCACAGGTTGCAGGGCCTGAATCAAGCCCAGAATTTGGCCAAAAGGCTGTCCAAATAAACTGGTGGGTTGTTGTGTGTGGTGCAGATGACAAATTATCCCTGGACAGGCAGGCACATGCACTGGGGCTCTGGCTGGGGAATCTTGGAGGCACAATTTGGCTTGCACATGCTCCTGAGTGTTGCAGGCCTGTTGCCTTAAACACATCTGCACGTCCTAAAATCACAGCTCTTGGCTTTCCAGCCCTGTCTCCTGTAACCTTGCCCAGTCTGGATGACTCCATTAGTTCAATTGTCATGGATTAATGTAAAACTATGGTTTGGATCCCCCTCTGAAGCTGCTGTTGTACATTTGCCACTGTTTCTCCTTATTACAACAAGGCCTCTGTAGGGCCTGGAGTGTCCTCCATGTGTGTGCCATACGAAAGCCATAATGAAGTCACTGTTCTAACTCAGGAGAAAACTGAGATGACAGCTGAGAAGAAGTGTCCAGTGTTTTCAGAGAAACCTTTTTGTGCCGCCATCATCAGGGATCTCCCCCAGGTTTTTTCCAGTGGAAGGAATTTTTTGGTGTGTGCTGACTCCTTATTTCATTTCACATCCAACCTGAAGATGTGGAAATAGCTCCTCTAACAGAGAAGGGCACTGTACAATTTGCTTTAATTCACTTGTAAAACAATATTAAAAAAAACCTAAATATCAAAGGAGCCAGCTGGTGCCATTCCAGTAGGCAGAATTTGACCATTATTCAGGGAACACAACAGGAATGTGCACACACATTCACTTTTCCTACCCATGGGTGAGAGATCCTGACCCCACAGTCACAAAGTCACAGAAATCTCACACCTCTCTCTCAGCATGTTATTAGGACTATCAGGAGTAAAAATTATCATTACTTGAGGAACACAACTGAAAACTGTAGTAGATAAAAATTCTCATGTGCTGGTCCATGACTCCCTTAGTTTGCTCTTACAGTGGCTTTCTTCTTTGCAGTGATTGCAGTCTCATTAATTAAATCTCATTTATATTTTTTAAAAGCAAATAATTCTATTTCTCTATGCTTTACATTTCATTAGCAGTTCTTAAGAGAAATATATTAAGTAAGACATCTGAAATTTTGTGCATAATTGTAATTTTTTCTTTTTTAAAACCAGAAACAGTCTTTACCAAAGACTTTTTAGTGAGAATTGAGCAATCCAGATCACACTGGGTAGCACTGATCATAAGATAAAGGACAAGAGATCTTCAACAGCATTTTTAACATCAATAAGAGAAACTTTTGCAAGTCACAAGATGTTCTTAGGAATCTTTGATTTTTAGTTGAATTGCTATCCAGGAATTAAATAAAGTTTTTGAGAAATGCCATTGATCTTAACCCTGGACATATATATAAGTAGACTGACATGGACAGTAACAGCATAACCAAAAGATCACATTATTTCATGGAGCTGCTAAGCCCTTTACCTGTCAAAAACTTTCAAACTTTAAACGAACACCTTAAAAAATTAATTTCTTCCCAGTCCCTTATGAAATAATATATTTTTTTATTTGACAGAGCAATTTTTTTTCCTCTCCCAAAGAGAACATTTGCCACCTATATCATACCCATCAAGATTCTCTCATCCTTCACTGTGGCTGCCCCATCTCTGGAGGTGCCCAAGGCCAGACTGGCATGGGGTCTATAGGGGTATTTGTAACTCAGGGAATACTGTGACATAAGGATTGTAGAGAACTCAGGTGAGGTTCAGCATTTCTTCACTTACCTGCTTCTTAATGGTAAGTGCAAAATCCTATCTCTTTTGGGGAAGAATTAAAAAAAAAATCCAGTCCAATGAAGCTCCACTGATGGCAAGACCATTACTCCTGAATCAAACAAGAGAGGGAAGAAAAATTAGTATCCAATAGGATGAAATGTACTCTCTTGCTTCCTGATTTCTTTAACTTTAAAGCTATCTATTTTCTTTATCACATTTATGGTGAACCAGCCCCAAGACTGTATTACTCCAAACTGGAGTTTTGCATGAAATCAGTAAGAAAATGTAGTAGCTGGATTTGTCTATAAGGTTTGATCTGCAGACACTTGGTCACGCATGAAAAGCACCCAAGAGGGAACTGGCAGAGCATAATGACATCATATAACCAACTAAACCCAGCTTGAAAATATTATTAGTGTTTCATGCTTTCAATTTTTTTCCCCATAAATCTGCGCTTTAAATATTCAATTTAAAATTAACTTGCAAAGAAAACCCAGGGCAGAATTGTGGCCTGGTTGATTTCTTGCACAAGTGCTCAAAATCTGATTGTAGGAAGTGAATGGGAACATTCCATGAACATCATTGAATTAAAACTGACTTCTGAATTTCAATGAATGCTCACAGACCTTTTTTTTTTTCCATTTGCTCTGGTATGCACATACCACTCATTCTTGGCTCAGAGCTGCAGAGCTGAACACATTAGACATGGTGACTACTAAACATGGCTGGTCTTTGAATCCCTCCAAATTATAGATCAGGACACGAACAACCAAAAATTACTGTAATTACAGAAAGGTTGAACTGCACCTATTTCAGTGTTTATACCTTTCAGAAAAGATCTGCTGAGAAATACCCTGCATGCACATAGAGGAACAAACTGCCTACCTTAGAATTTGACTTAAGTACATTTTAAAAGCATTAAACCCCATCATTCTCAAACCAAAACATACTTTTGGTGGTTTTCAGCCTAACTAGTCGTTTTCTGCACTAGTTGAAAAAACAGTTCCAGAAAGTTTTTGATGTCAATGCCATGCCTGCTGTTCCTCTGCATGAAAATGGTGATTACACTTCTCCAAGAACCCCTTATGCAATGCTTAATTCTGTCAGCTACACCAAAATATTCCAGCCTGCAGGGGACATGGCTGCTCAAGGTAAGTCCTGAAGCAGCACTGCTCTGCCCTGCACATACAAACTTCTGATGCCTTCCTCTGGGTAAACAGATTTTATTTTCTCCCTCTCCCAGTAGCCAAGGAAGAAGTTTGTGTTTGCTTGTTGACTTATTTTCCTTGGTTCTGTAAATGGGTTTGCACACAAAGTTGGAGCATGGGTAGAAATCTAGAAATGGAGAGACTTCTGCTTATATCCTTATTCTGTCCAGGACAGTGATGTATTACTGTGAAATTTTAATAATCAAAGTTAAAAACAAAATAAAACAAAACAAAACAAAAAACCAGGTCAGCATATCAGAAACATGTAATGAAAAAACCCCTCATAATTTTTGTTTGAAGAGCTAGAAGAACTCAGTGTGATGGGTTTTGACAAACATCAGGTTTTATTGTATAATGGAAAAATCTCACCTATTGTTTTTGTTCTGATATTTAAATTCAGAAAAAGCAGCTTGTTAGTTGTATGCAATATAGCCTGTCTTTGACTAAGGTTTGATTATAATGAATTTCAGGGATTATTTCAAGATTATGTCAAAGCATTGGATACTTTCCAAAGTGAAAGTTTTTCTAAGTCAATTCTCTGTCATTTCAAAAAACTCAAAAATTACTGTTTGGTAAATTGGTGTACAATTGAAATATAAATCAATATAAATCAATATAAATAAAAATAAATCAATATAAATTAAACCTCCATTGGATATGCATAAGGAAATGGGAGACAAGGCAAGATGCTGCTGCCCCACCACAAGGACAAAACCTTCTCTTGGTCACAATTGTCCACTAAAGAGGAGAGCTCCTGCCCACAGAAATCAAAATTTCAAAATTTCCTGATAAAATAATTTGCCCACCAGAGCAGCCCTGATATCAGGGTGGGTTGGTTTTCTAAAATGTGTTTTGCACTGAGCTTTGGGAGCTCTGCAACTCCAGAATTATTGGAGCCTACTGAGTTTTACAAATGTCCAGTAAGGTGGTCATTTTTGGAGACAAGGATGCAAAGCCATGATCTATCCTGTTCCACTACCCTAAAACTGCGTCAGGAAAACCAAACCTATTCCTGTCAAAGGTTCATTAAATCTTTTTTATAAGACCTTACAGTGATGGAGACCCTCCAAGAGTTATAATCCATTTCTAGCTCTTTTCAGCAGCACTGAGGGGTTGTTTTGTAAGACTCAGGCATCTAAGTAAAATACTAAAAAATTAAATTTAGTGCGGCAGAGTTGCAAGCACACCACGTGAGTTCAACTCACCCTAACTTCATAACTTGGGTGTCTGTGTCCTCTGCTCTGTGCATTGAAGCACACTGGGGCTGATTGGAAATGAAAAGGGTTTTCCACAAAAGTGTTTAAAGCTGATTTAGCTTCAAACAGCTCTAAAATTATGATTTTAAAACAAAGAAGCAAAGAAAATATTTTATTTCTTCCTGCATTTTGTCATTGAAAAAAACACCAGAAAACTTCAAAACAGGTTTTCAAAACTTATAAGATAATTATATTATGCAGGAAAATCCCAAGGTTTTGGCAAATTGAAATAGTAAGTAATTTCTTGATTTCGATGACAGCAGAAAATTGAGAGATGCAAACTTTTCCAATAAAAAAATTGTCAGTATTTTTTTCCAAGTCATTTAAATCACATTTACTAACACAGACACACACAAAAAAAGGATGCAACAATAGCTCTTTTCATGAAGAACAGCCACCATCTGGTTTGTATATTGAAAGGGGATGACTCAAATGAAGAAGCAACTGGTCACAGCAACAGTTCAGCAGGTTTTATGCAAAAATGAGAAATATGTGGGAAGGATCCAAAAAAGCTTTAAGGAAGAAACTGGCCTTGGTTTCTACCTCATCTAGACATGTGTGAGATGTACTTTTGCCAGTGCTGCTTCCTATATCAGTGGTCTATTGTGGAACTTCATGATGGACATGTCTCCCTCTATATTTTCTTGACCTCCTTGGAGACAAAAACTGTCAATGCTATCAACAGAACTTGCCAAGAGGATGCTTGAAAGACTCCCTTTTTTTTTTTTTTTTTTGTTCCAGCATGAAAAGCAGCAACAGATTTTGGAGAAAATTTCTGCCCTAAGGTCTTGTCTCACTTCTTCTTCTATTTTTTTTTTTAATTTTATATGTTTTCATTTACATTTCCATGTGGTTTTTTTGCTCCTCTTGCTGATTTTCTTGCTGGCTCAGAATGAGAACAGCTCTGTGTGTCACTGTACCAAGCCCATCACTGTCTCTCCATCCCTGCCCATGCCTCCTGCTCTGGGAGGAATCCATCAGGAATTTTCTGCTCCAAGCTGCTGCCATCACAGACACACCCCCTGCTTCAGGTAAAAGCTTCCCATCTGATCCAAGAGGACATCCCTCGTGTAAATTCAGCAGCAAATTATCACCTTCCCACCAAAACCCAGAGCAACAAGAAAGGAAAACGCTGATACAGGAAATTTTATGAAGGAGTTCATCAGAAAAAAAAAGAATCATGACGTTCAATCCTCTGATCCTCTTCAGCATTAAAGGAATAAGGATATTTTCCCCTCTCCTTTCTTCATCAGAAAATGCATTTATGCACAGGTTGGGGACCAGTTTTGGTTTTGACAGCCTTGCACATACCATGCATTCCACCAGCTCAGGCAGAACTGCCAGAAACCTGCAAGAACTGGAGGATCAGGCTCCATATTGCTAAGATTATATCAAAATATTGTTGGGAGTCTGCTGGAATTTTTGTGAGGTTAGCAGTTTGAAGACTTAAGATGTGTCAGGTTAAACTGATTAATCACCTTCTTATAGCTGCAAGAAGCATTATGAGCCACTGTTGGGAAAAGAGCAGAGCTCACCAGAGAGAACATCAGCTTCGGAAAAACCTGAGGAGTTTTCTCAATGGAAAAATTGACAGAACACTTGAAAGATAAATTGTATGCTGAATTATATGCTGTATACAATTTATCTAAAAGCACTTTTTCAAATGCATCACTGAGAATGTTGCCTGTTTTCCAGAGCCAATAGGTTTGTAACTGATGTTTCCCTCCTGATCACCAGCACTGGAAGTAGAACATGGAAAGGAAATAAAAGCAACAAGGATGCTCTACTTCTGTGGTCCTCTGCTGCCTATTGTGACCATGGGATAGGATTCATCAGGTGCATAATTTATGGTTAAAATGATACTCTGAGTTCTGTCTGCATGACTCTCATTGATTTTCACAAAATCATTGACGATTTAAACTATTTGTGTCTTAGGAACAAATTGGACTTTTTAAAGAGATGCAGAAAATACAATTCCTGATAGTGCAGTTTGAAAGACTCAATTGCACAATTCAAAGTTCATTTGTTCGTATTACTAAACCTTCATTGATTCATTGTAGAGCAAGGCTGGATTTTTTCTTCGGGAAAAACACAATAAAAATTTTAAGTTGTCCACAGAAGAGAGAATATTTTGCTCTTCCCATCACATTCATTTTTTCCTGTACCATTTGTTTGTCAGGGAAGGCCTGAATTTTCTCCAAGCACACTGCATCCCAGGCAAAGAGTGATGGATATGTGGAGCACAGCGGAAAAGGCTGCCCTGCTTGTGCTGGCTGGAACAAAACTCACTTCAAAGCCCTCAAAAAGGTTCAAGCCTGCACTTAGTCTGAGGGTATTTCCATGGGTCCTGGATTACCAAGGTAAAGGCGCAGTTCTGAAAACCCCTGACTGACTCTGCATATAGGCAGCTCACCAAGGCCTGATGAATAACGCAGTGAAACCTAACCAGACAACTGCTTTGAGAAAAGAGAAACATTTAAATAAGGAGAACAGACCCACTTGCTCTTTATACAATCCAACCTTGCCAGCCGAGGGCAAATATTTCTTCTACAGCAGAGAGAAAATTCAGAGTGCTCAGTTAAAGGAGGGAGCATCAGCTCCATGAAGATTCCATTCACAGCAGTGGGACACGAGGCACACTGGGGCCACATTTCCAGGGATCTAGTCCAGATTTTCGTCAGCAGGAGCAGGGAGGCGAGGATATTGCACCTGCACTTTCTTTTGAGGCCCATCTACACTGTCAAAGCAGAATGACTGAGCCATGGTGTATGGGAGAGCTGGAGGTGCTGTGACAAAATACCAGACATGCAAAACACACTTTACAGGGCCATTATTATCCAAACTGGTTCTTAGGAGCAATAAAAAATACCATAAGGGCAGCTAGGAAAACATCATTGAGTCAGATACAGGGAGCAATGCCAAAAACAAGTGAACAAATTTAGTTCTTGCAGCAATACTGTAAAGTAGCTGTTTTCCTGAGGTATCTGTTGCTTCTTTTCACACTTTCTTAGCACACTTCATATTCCAGGTTAGCAGCTTTGGTGTGCCTTTGATCTCAGTAGCAACAGGGGAATTGCCAGTTAAATTGTCACTTTCTCAAACTCCCTGTCAAAGACACATCTTCTCTCACATGCAAAATCAACAGCGCTTAGTCAGATTAAGTGTAGGATTAGTAACAGGGTATGGATGTTTGTATTAATTGATTTTATTTTTCTCTTGTTTAAAAAAAAAAATTTCCATAACTGTGATTATTAGGCTTAAGCATCTCTTCCTCTCATGAAAGAGAGCAACCTAAATTCTTGTTGGTATCCACATTTTCACAAGTATTTGAGGCCTACTATTTCTAAGGTGAAAAATAGACTAAAAATAAGAGTGTGCTTTTTAAAAATCTGCTGCTGGGGAAGTGATGCTCCACTCCCACCTGACTGTCTGTAAAAACAAATCTTTAAGAGATTATTAAGCATAGGTCACATTCTTCATGAGCATACAAGAACTGTGACTCTGCTTGCAGGTGATGTCATGGAAAAGAAGGAGTAATTGTACAAAAGGCTCGATAAAATTTTACTTGGGAACTGTGAAAGGGTCTGGGTTTGTTCTTGGGGTTGAAATGTGTGGTCAGAGCTCTGTTACTAGTTATCCTCTGTCATCATGAAGGCAGTGGTTCTGTCAAGCCATTTGCTTCCTCATCTCCACACAGTCAGGAATTGGTGGAACTCCTTAAATGGAAGGATGGAAGCTTAAAAAGCCGAAGTGTAGACACAACCATGCTGAGCAACCCTTGATGGTGACAGAATCCTCCCTGAAATCAAATGGATTATCTTTAGTGTAAGCTACACTTCAAGCTTTTGAGGCTTCCAGAGACCAGCCCCAGGTGTCGTTTAGGTGGTAGCCACAACCAACAAAAGCTTGGAAAACCAGGAGTCTCCATGGCTTCCATGCCATACCACTTTCCACAGAGCATGTCCCACAAAATGCTCAATGAATGCAGAAGACCTACACAGGGGAGAGAAAGAGCATTTCTAAATAGACTCCACATCTTCAAGGAGCTGTACAATGACCCAAAAATCTCACCTCGAGCAGAAATTGTATGTTACAGGCTTGCTGTCATTAGGAGTTCTGATGGAAAGAAAGGATGACATTGGAAAAAAAATATCAGGCTAAATATGCCAGAGCTGGAGAATTTTCTTCTCCCAATTACTGCAAATCTGGCCCAGCACTGTCTGCACAAAGCAAGGAGGTGAGGACTAGCAGAAAGCAAGAACTACTTCCATTTAACTGTCCAAAGCACTAAGAACCAAACCAGGTATAATCGATACGACACATGAAGCAAGACATTTTTTGAATGCACTTCTTCTAAATACTCACTTGGATAAAGAAGAAGCTAAACATTAAAGAAGTCTCCCTAAAAAAGAAGAAAAAAGACAATTTTAGATGCCCCAGACAAAAGTGTTTAAATACTGTATGTAAGAGGAGTGGTGGGATACTGATTGGTAACATGGAGCTAGATTTGGCTTTATTTTAAGCAGAAGGAATTCCAAACTGCAACCAACAAGTTTATGCCTATTGACTCTTACTATCTCCCTATATTTCTAATTCTGGTCTAATATTACTAAGGGTGGAAAAAACACAGCAGGACTTGGTTTAGGCTGCTGGAGAGCTGCATTTGTTCTTTTGTCACCAAGCTGGAGATGAAAGTTGTGTATCACACCTTCTTGCAGAGACATACACAGACCTGAGGGACCACTCAGGGTGGCACACCTGGAGAAAGACAGTTCTGAGTGGAGGTGCAGTGACAGTGCAAAACCTCAGGAGAGAGAAGGAAATAGCAACATTTTTTGTGATGGTCTCCAGAATGATGGAGAAAAAGAGCAGCAGTCTGTCTCCCACCCCATTAAAAGCTCACCCACTGATACTCTGCTTTCTTCCTTGCTTCACATACCTCTGAAGCAGCTAAAAGCAGATTTAGTAGCATGCTGTCACACAGCTCAGCATTGGCAAGAGCAGGCACACTCCTTTCAGCTTGACAAAGGAGACCCATGAATTCCCTCTAAGAGATTCAAAGACTTTTCCAGGTAGTTACCTGTTCAAAGTCTGTGGGGAGATAGCAGGGGAGGAGTTTTGCCTTCCCCCATTATCTCCTCTCAGACAGTGAACAATGATGAGTTCTCCCTCCTGACAGAGCTTTGGGAAGGGAATCCATGGAAAGCTGGAGCCCTGTACACAGCACAGACAACATGAGAGACCTCCTGGTGCCCAGCACTTGCCAAGACTAAACGAGATACCCCAAAGTTTCTCTCTTTCTGAGTTTGGGAGCAGCTGCCTGATGCTGAAGCCACAGCACATCAACTTCTGTGTCTGCTGGCATTTAAAGTGGTGGTGGCTGCTTTCAGTGCTGACACTTCCTCAGTCCCAGATGTTCAGTGATGTTTTCACCGACTGCAGTGAGTCTAGTGAGTCTTGTTCCCCATCCACCTCCACCAAGAGAAAACAACTTTACAAGCCAGACGGGACTTGGAAGCTCTCTCTAAACTCAGATATGTGTTAGATAACAGATATGTGTTAGATAACTGGGGTGACGGACAGCACACAGGCTTTCCTCTGGGCATACTGAGCTGGGTGAACTGCAAGAGCTGCAGTCTCCATAGCAGCCAACATGAATCCTGAGCAGGGTTGGGCTTTTTGCAATTCTGCCTGTCCCCAGCATTTCCAAGGTCAGGTTGACAGTCACATTTTGAAACCATGGTCACAGAGAAGCCAAAGTTGGGATCTGACTGGGAGGTGGAAAGCCATCCTCACCAGGACATGGAGGTGTTCACACATGGACCCACACCCAGGCCTTTAATCACTGTTGCTCAATGATTTCTTCTCTAGATGGTGACCAAGGGTGAAGTCACACTTCAGGAACTCTGACATCTCCTCTGGCCTTCTCCTGGAGATGAGTTTACAGAGCTCTCTAACCACAAGCAACGGTTGGATCACCACTGTTGAGATTCCTCCTCCTCTGTGGATGAGTTTCTGGTATCCTCCTGCACATCTGCCAGCAGCTCACTTCACAGGTGTTTTCACAAGTTCAGACGAGATGTAAATGGGGTGTCCACCAAAATTCATCAAGGTGGAACAAGGCTTTGCCTATGCATAACAAAGGCATGCTTATGTCAGCATACGATTTATCCTTGATGCCAGATTTTTGGAAAAAGATAGTCAAGAAGAGTGAGAAACTGTGCACAACCCCTGTAAGACCTTATTGAGTATCTCTTGATCACTATTTGGTTTTTTAATAGAACTTTTATGTACAATTCTCCTTTAGACAAATGAAATTCTTGTAACTATGCCCACTCAAACTCAAAGTGGTTTAACAGATTTTGTGTACCACTGCTTAATTTTATTTATTTAATCATCCAAAACCAAGCCTATATAAGGTGAAAGGTAGTTTAAAGGAAGTACATGAATAATCAGTTTCTGTCTTTTGAGTAACTCTTGAGCATTACCTAAAAGAATCTGAAATTTGCTTCACACTAACTGCCTAAAACGGCATCTTGGAAAGAGACCCTTTAAAAACAAATATTGGAAATGCTTGGTAAAGTGGGCTAAAGAGTCTTTGAATTAGTAACAGTGGGGTGCATTTCCATGTTTTTGTTCACGAAGGAGAAGAAGGGATTTCTGAGAACCCAGAAAGTGTTTGGGTGCAAAACTTCCTTGTTTGAGTCATCTGCAAAAATTAACTAAATCTAGTGTGACATTGTGTTGTGTGTGTTAAGACATGTCATGAGAAGACAGGTAAAATGACAGGCTAATTAGTATCTATTACAATTTTTTTTAAAAAAATAAAGGCCAAATGCAAATTATTGGTCTTAACTTTCATTGGTCGTCATGAAGACTTTAGCATAATAAGAATTTCTACTCTATGAAATGGCCACAGATTTCACCATTTTTCAGTAAAATGTAGAATGGGACTCTCTGATGATGAAATAATTTAGTACAGCTGTGCTGTGTATATGTTATAAGCAGCCCTTTCTTCCATCTCTAAAGAGTTAAATAATTTAATTTCTGAATCTGCATTATACTGCACTATAAAAGTCTTTGTATTTCAGTAAATTTTGCTGTTCAATACAACAATTTTTAGTTTAATAACCCCACAGTTCTCTAAAACTTGCTAAAAACCCCAAAGTTTCAAGTATCACCATGTGTTAAATATTGACTTTATCCCCCTTACAGAAATCACTCATACTGATCTGGAGTAATGTTGGTATGGTCATGATATATTCTTGTACATTCCAACGTGTAAATAGGTCCACATTTTCTTGCAATTGTTTTAATCTGTCAAGACTACTGTAATCCAATATTTCTAATAAGATTCATCTGTATCTTGCATAAACAGAGCTGCAGCAAATTGAACTTCACAAAGAAGAAAATGAGCTTAGTTAAGCGAAGATTTATTTTCGCATTAAGCACGCTTGGACCACCATACTCTGAGAAGATGTAAATAGTCACCATGAATCTGGGATCTTGGATTGGGCACTCAACATTCTGTTCTTAGAGGAGATCATCTCTCTTGGGAGCAGTCAGAAATAAATATTTTTCAGAAATAAACTGGAGTTCACAGTTGTCCAGCCAACAGGGAAGGTGTTGGGTGAGGGTGACCTAACAAAGTCACCTGGAAGCTGCTGATGCTCCCTGCCCTCCCTCTGGCTGCAGAATGACCTGGCCATGCTGATTTCCCAGCTGTACACAACAAATGGTCCTTGGAATTAGCCATGGGAAGGTTGAGTTGGAAGGGACCTCAGAGACCCTCTCATTCCAAGCCCTGTTCCATGGGCAGGGACACCTTCCAGTGGACCAGGTTGATCAGCCTGGCCTTGGAAACTTCCAGAGATGGGGCAGCCACAGCTCTGGGTAACCTGTTCCAGACTCTCACCATCCTCACAGTGAAGAATTTCCTCCTAATGTTTGATTCAAACTTGTTGTCTTTCAGTTTAAAGTCATTCCCCCTTGTCCTGTGCCTCATGCCCTTGTAAAAAGGCTCTCCAGCTTTCTTTTAGCTTCTTTAGGCACTGGAATGGGCTATAAGGTTTGTCCACAGTTTTCTCCAGGCTGAACAATTTCAACATTCCCAGTCTGTCTTTATAGGAGAGGAGTTCCATCCCTCTAATAACTTTTGTTACAGCAGAAGTAATATAATAATTTTCTTCCAACTTGTTCCTTCCTATGCTATGGACACCAGGATGAGTTTCCCAAGGGCAGGGTAGAGGTACAGAATCCCCTCCCCTGCCCTGATGCAGTGCAGGACACTGTTGGATTCTGGGCTCTCACCGCTGGGCCATGTTGGGTTTTTCATCAACCAACACTCCCAAGTCCTTCTCCTCAGGGCTGCTCTCCATCCATTCTCTGCCCTGCCTGTATTTGTGCCTTGGGTTGCCCTGACCCATGTGCAGGACCTGTGTGTGAGGTTGGAAATGGATGTGTGTGTTCTATTTCTGTCTGTGGCTCTGTCATCTTCTCTAAATTGGGCAATTTTCTTCATCTCTTCCAGAAACCAGTCCTTCCTCCAGGGAGACATCTGCTCTTAATGTGCTACTGAGTGCCACAGCATGACTGATAAAATTACATCATCCCACATTGTGAGAAGCTCTGCCCAGAGGGAGGAGCCAAACATTCCTAACTGGATAGAAGCTGAGATTTTGGGACCCCAGGACAGCCTTTTCCACTGGATTCCCAGAGAAGCAGCTGCCTTTTCCACTGGATTCCCAGAGGAAGACCAGGCCCATCTACACCACCACTGGATCTTCAGGGGAAGACCACACCCTTCTATAGGATCACTGCTTCAACAGAACCATATCTGCCTTTCCAGGAGGATGGCAGCCACCATTTCAATTGGATTGCTACCAACACCCTGACTATGTCAGTAGGTTTTTTTTGTACTATTGCATTTGTATTTTTAATTTTTCCGGGAAAGAACTGTTATTCCTGCTCCCATATCTTTGCCTGAAAGCCCCTTAATTTCAAATTTATACCAATTCAGAGGGAGGGGGTTTACATTTTCCATTTTAAGGGAAGCTCCTGCCCTCCTAAACAGACACCTGTCTTTCCAAACCAAGACATATTCCTTATCCACCCAGTATTCCATCCATCCAATCCAGTTCAGGGACAAGGATGTTGTGAAGGACAATGTCAGTGATTTGTACAGGCCCAGGTGGATGATGTCAGCTGCTCTTCCTTCACCCACCAACACTGTCACCCCTCCAGAGAAAGCCACCAAATTTGTCAGGTGTGATTTGCCTTAGCAAGGCCATGTTGGCTGTCACCAATTACTTTTTTATATTTCATGTGTCTTAGTATATTTTGGAGGATGATCTATACCATAATGTTTTCAGGCACCAAGGCAAGACTGACTAGCCTGTAGTTCCCTCAGTCTTTCTCCTTTTTACCCTTTTCTGAAACTGGGGATTTCCCATTTCCTCTCTGTGAGAACTTTACTATTCTTCCATGACTTTTGTCATGGAAGTGTTTAGATCCTTCACCTCCCAGTTCCCCCAGGACTTCATCAGGATCTCCTCAGGTCCCATGGAATTGTGCATCTTCAGGTTCCTTAAATGTTCTCAAACCTTATCTTCTCCTACAAAAGACAATTCTTTATTCTGCCAGTCTCTGCTGCCTTTGCCTTCTGTGACTTGGGCAGTGCAGCTAGAGAACCTGTTGGTGCAGACCAAGGCAAAAAGGTCATTAAATACCTCACCCTTCTCCATGTGCCAGGTAACTAGGTCTCCTATTTGTGACTGTGGTCACAAGGGATGGGAGAGATGAGAGTGTTGACTTCATAATCAGAAGGCTTGATTTATTATTTTATGATACATATATTACATTATGACTATACTAAAAAGAATAGAAAGAAAAGTTCTCAGAAGGCTAGCTAAGCTAAGAATAGAATAGAAAGAATGAATAACAAAGATCTGTGTCTCAGCAGAGAGCGAGACCAGCTCTGCCGTGAGTGGTCAATAAATCCAAACATCCACAGGAGACCAATCACAGGTGCACCTGTTGCATTCCAGAGCAGCAGATAACCATTGTTTACATTTGTTGCTGAAACTTCTCAGCTTCAGCAGGAAAAAATCCTAAGAAAGGATTTTAATGAAAAGATGTCTGTGACACCTATCTGCTTCTGGAGAGGGGCCACATTTTCTCCAGTTTTCCTTTTATCCCTCATGTACCTATAGAATTTTTCTTCTTGTCCTTGATGTCTCTGTCCATGTTTAATTCTACCCAGGCTTTAGCTTCCCTAACCTGATCCCTGGCTGCTCAGGCAGTTTTTCTGCTCCTCCCAGGCTACCTGTCCTTGTTTTCACATCCTGAAAGCTTCATTTTTGCATTTCAGTTCATCCAGGAGCTCCTTGTTCATCCACACAGGTCTCCTGGGATTTTTGCCTGCCTTACTCTTCACTGGGCTGCATTGCTCCTGAGCTCAGAGCAGATCTTTGAATATATCTACCTGTTTTCTTGGGTTGGTCTTCCCTGCTCATGGCTTTATCCCATGGGACTGTGCCAACCAGATCCCTGAAGAGGCCAAAAGCTGCTGTCCTGAAGTCCAGGGCAGCGAGTTTGCTGCAGACCCTCCTCATTGTTCTAAAAAACCCTTTAAATCCAGCCTTTCATAGAACCATGGGGTTTCATGGTCACTGCAGCCAATGCTTCTCTTGAGCTTCACATTCCCCTCTGTTGGTGAGGCAAAGGACCATGACAGAAGCTCTGCCCATCATTTCCTCTGTCAGCTGGAGATGGAAGTTGTCACCAGCACATTCCAGGAACCCCCAGGTTCACTTATGTTTTGTTGTGCTGTATCACACACACCATATCTGAATATTTTGTTGTATTTATGCCCTCAAGGCCCTTCCAATGACTCCAGCCGAATGTCAACTGAAGTGCAAGGATGGTTGTATGATTAAGGCACTGGACTGGGATTTGTTTCATCCCATGGCTTTTCCAATGGGTTCCTATCTAAGCTAGGTCACTTTTACCTCCCTGTGACTCAGTTCCTTACCTGTAAATTGCATTTGGAATTATTCTCTTCAGATTTGGACCCCAGACAGTCCAAATCCCAGGACAGACCCCAAGAGCAACACAGACAGAATGATCTTGTCCTGCCTGCAAGAACTGTCTGATACAAGCTGAAGAATGCCAGCTGAAATCTCTTACAGCTTCTGAAAGAGTTAACAAATTCTGAAAGAGGCGACAAATTAATAAATTAACAGGTTCAGAATTACCAGAGAACAAGAGAGGAAAGGGAATTATGTGGTAGTGCCAACCAAGCACTGTCAATCTCATAAACCCAAGTTCTGCTCATAACTGGCCTTTCCTTCTGACTATGATTTGGTAAAATTTAGCTGTTGAAAATTTTGTTAGAAGTAGACGGGCAGACTAAATTAATTCCAATATATTCCTTTTTTGTATTCATATACGCATTTTTATGTACACAAATGTGCTTTCCTCTCGTGCTGATGAAGTTATACATGCTGGGGAGATTTCCCAATCTTCCTTTTTGCCTGCATCAAGATTACAACTTTATAGAAGGCCCACAAGGCAAACATTGGCCTGGATTTACTTGCACATTGCATATCCTGATTTCTGTGCTCATTTCAAGAGCTGTGCTAAGCAAAATGTTTAAAATTACAAGGCCAAATGCACAATGGTGAAGACAACATAAGATTAGATTTGCAAACAACATCTCAGCACAAAAGCCACTGAAAATCTCTTCAGTGGCTACTTTAGCTTAAGGATTGAACCCTATTTTCTTCTGCATGTCCCATACTTGTGTATCTTGATCAGCCAGCCGCCAGTCCAAGCTTGCATAGTCAAGAGCTACATTTTTTCTTTCTTTTTTCTTTCTTTTTTCTTTCTTTTTTCTTTCTTTTTTCTTTCTTTTTTCTTTCTTTTTTCTTTCTTTTTTCTTTTTTCTTTTTTCTTTTTTCTTTTTTCTTTTTTCTTTTTTCTTTTTTCTTTTTTCTTTTTTCTTTTTTCTTTTTTCTTTTTTCTTTTTTCTTTGTGGGGTTTATTTTACATTTTAAGTTTTTTGTTTGGTTGTTTTTTGCGGGAGTTTTGATAGTGATTGACAAGAAAGCTTAACAATGCTGTTTGTACCTTGGTCAGCCTCTCCTTGGCAATGGTTTGTTCACTGTCATCTCTCAGCACAGACAAAATCTCCACAGAAATTTGGTCATAATTCAGGAAGCTGCTGAGCACAAAGAAACTGAAAAGGGCTCTGAAGGAAGCTTCCATATGAGTATTAACAGGACCCTACTACAGGAAAACACTCCTGGCAAATCAGATAAGAATCTCCAAAACAGAGAGGGCCAGGACTAGCATGAAAGCAATGGTAAAACATTTATTATAGATGCATTCTTTCTACTAACATTCTCAAAAAATGTTTACATGGTGACAGCACCTCCAAAACCAACCCAAGGTACAAATATATGAAGCATTGATAATTTCAAGCCAAACAGCTCATGTCTGGCAAGGTCTAAAAGTAATGTACAGCAGGGTCATAGGTAAGAAGAATGGTAGGGAACCTCAGCTTTCTGTCTTAACGATCTCTAATTTAAAGCAAAGTTCTGGTAAATACCCACCTTACTCCACAAAAGTGAGTTTTACATGTTTTGCAAACAGCTCGAGAAGACTTGCAGAACTCCTTCACTTTGACATTTCATTTTCACTTTGGATAAAAAGATGTCACTTGGTGATGTGACAGCAGTGCCATGTATTATATCTGCAGCATCACTGGCTTTGTCAAACCAACATGGATAATTCAAGGCTACTGCCTTTCCCTTTTAAAATACTGCTGTGCCTGGGTTTAATTTTATTTCTTGCTTACGGAACTAATTCTGTATGGGAAAAGAAATATTAGAGCTATTGCACATCTCGGATTTCAGGAGATCCTTAGAGGAAATAGTCATTCACAAAGCAAGAAAAATGTTTGTAGCTCAACTTTAATTTCTTGATTGCTAAGGAAATATTGCCAAGACACTGGGAAGATATTTCTTTCCATCATCATCCTTCTGCACAGACATTAACTATCGTAGATACTGTTACTTGCAATAAACTTGTTTTCTCTGCTGCATATCCAGATGATCAAGAATTTTCCTTGCATTTTTATCTAAACACTGCTATGACTTGTCAGTGCACTAGTTTATAACTTCAAACCATAACAAAACATTAATGAATGTTTATCAGTCTTGAGGGGAGTGTTGAAAAATGGTGAGATTAAATGACTCTCTAATGGTCATACAAGAGGACAGTGGCAGCTAAAACTGAGTACAGAGCTCCAGTTCCTGCTCAAAGAATTTATGGCAGTGTTATCTTTTCTAATTGCAAGACCCAAAAGCAACACAGGTTTTGTTCCTCTAAATGCATACTCTTGATTTGTATTCCAAGAGATCACAGGAGTTCTCAGAGTCTGGGCTAAGAATTCATTGTTGTAGGTTCTGTCCAAACTTAGCATAAAAAAATACAAAACCTAAAAAAGCCAACAGATAAAAACAGCCACAGCAGGGAAGGGGAAAGAAAGGATGGCAATATTTGATGGGGGAGGAGAAGGAAACAGCAGAACTCTATTAGGGACTGTGAGGAGAAGCCATCCCCACACACCAACCAGTCAATCCTCATAGCAGGGACCATACAAACTGTCTCAAATATGGGTTTTGATGAAGAATTTGTGGCAGAGATGAGGCAGAGACTAATGGAGACCCCATATCAAATTAATGCAGCAGCCCAGGGAAAGAACAAAGATTCCCTTTTGGAGATATTGAACACCCAAAGGTGGAGATCAGAGATGGGAGATGATATCTCATCTTTCAGTCAGTGAGAGGTGATAGGTGGGAAGGGTCGGAAGGGTTTTGTAAATGAAGGCAAGCAGATATATATCCCAAATGTTAAAAAAAAAAAAAAAAAAAAAAGAAAAAATAAGTGGATAGATATTAACTAAAGGGAGTTTTCAGTCAAAATGACAGGTTGGAGAGATTTATGAGAATGAGATAAGATGGCCAAAATCTCTGCCAAAGATCAGAATATTTGTGCTACATCACAAGATGTGAGGACCCTGACCAGTCATAAGTGATGTAGGTAGAGAAGACACAATCACGCAAAACATGATGTGAAAACAATCTGAAGATTAAGTTATAAATGGATCTAAGTTTTTGAAGAAAGCTGAAGACACTGCCCAGGATGACAGGCGATTTTCCACTGTGATCATCTGAACAGGGTGATGAAGAAGCTCAGCAAATGGCACAACTAAGAACTCTGTTTTGGATGTGTATACCTTGGTCCTAGACACCCAGGCAGGTTTCAGAAACAGGCTTAGATTCTAGACCAAAGTGAAGAAGACAAATCTGGGTAGCAGTGTTGATTTCTTTGTCAACAGCATATGACCCAAAATCCTGTGATTAAGATTAAAAATAAAGAAAAGCAAGAAACTCCCTGAGCACCTCAGGTTTTATTATATGCTTTGTCAAAAGCGTATAATAGTGATGAAATTTGGAAAATGAAAACATCAGGTCTTTATTTCATATGTAGTTTTGTGTGGGGCACATATGAGAACATTACATACCTATATGAGCCAGACCATTAGTATCCTGTTTCTGACAATGGCCAGAAACAGGTATAATTGGACTCAAAATGTGTTCTCATTCTAGAGTTAAAAATCATCTTGAATCAGAAGTCCGAAATACTTTATGCTGATTTATTTCTACAATTGTCTTCCTCTGATTTTAGCAAGGGCAGAGTTGCAGCAGATTCTACATTTTAAGAATCTCACTCAATGTGAAGGAGAATTGTAGGGATGTAAAATGGCAGCAGGACATCTCAATGGCTTGTTCTATTTAGTTTCACTGATGTAAATCATGAGCAAGGCAAGAAGATTATGTGAATGAGCAAGAGAAGGATGAAACACAGAATTAATTAATTAATCCATACCCTGCACTGCAGAACCTGCTCACCTTCACTTTCATAAGTGAAAACTTATGGAGAGGATGTTTTGGAGTCACAGTCAAATCCCCTTTTCCTTCATAGATTTCTGCTAGTTATCGGCAGCCCAAGGTATTTTATTGAAGAAAATTAGATCAAAATTTGCATGACCCCTCACGCCTCTTCACTTCCCTTTCCCACACAACAAGATCTCAGTGACTCCATTAAAGGAATACCCAGGAGCGGTTTGGACATTTTGATTTAGAGCACGTCAGAGCTCTCTGCATATTACACACACCAGACTTTGGGCAGGGAGCTGCACTGAACAACAAAGGGCTGTGGCTGCCTCCAAGAAGAGACTTTTTTCTTCAGTCTGGTGGGCTGAACAAGAGAAAACTGGTGGCCACAGCCACCAAGGTGCACAGTTCTGTGTCCTCTTGGATGCTCAGGCTGGCTGTTGGCTTCTAGAGCCTTCTATTTAATTTAATTTACGGGGAACAACTTCATTCCTTAATGGCTGGGATGGATGCAGTAAGAACATATAATGGGGAAACGTGCCAGCTACATCCAGAAATCTGTTCAATGCATTTTATCAGTCTTCACTGAGGTTTATGCATCCTGCCAGCTCTCCCATATGGAATAGCACCTTGCTCTCTGATGGAAGCAGCATGGAGAACATGTGAAGAATCAGGTGTTACTGACCAAGGCTAAGGGCTTGAGGAGCTGGCCCACTGTAAGGGAGTTTTATATTATGCCATCTTGGAAGAGTCAGTCCTCCATGGAAGGCAGTGATTTCCACAAGATGTGGTGACAGCAGATTGGGGTTGCTGAACAACTGGAATCTGTTAGCTCAGGGTGTTCATAAGCTCTCCAATGCATTAAAGATCACATTATTGACTGTTTGTTGTAGATAAAACTTAAATCTAATGCAAGCAATGAGAAGATTCTAGTGCTGACCATATCAATATTAGAAAGAGCATTTATGATTGTTGTCACAAAAACACACACAAAAAGAAAATGAAGGAAGCTCAGCCTCACTAACATTTAGAGATATAAAGCTTTTATATCCCTCATCCTTCTTTCCTTTGTGATTTCCACAGGATTTTCACTTCCAGAGATGTTATGCACTTGCTTTCAAAGGAATTAAATATTTTCATTCAGGAAAGTAATTTCACAGCAAAGTAGCAGAGAGCAGCGTCCTGGGTATTCATTTTCCGAGCCCATCCTTCAAAGTCGGCTTGCGTTCCAAGGAGCAGGGAAGACATGAAGAGGCACAATTCCTCTGTGCTTGGTTTCCACAACCCTCCTTCTCTGCTCTTCCCCGAGCAGGGAGCTGCCTGTGCAGAGAGCACATGAAAAGCAGAGCATGGAGCTGGAAGAGGAGAGCTCTGAACTCCTGCGCCAGGCGGCTGCGCGCTCCCCACCGCACCGAGCAGTGGCTTCACCTCTCATCTGCTGCTCTGAATGTGATATCACCATACCCATGGCAATAATTCACTCCGCTTTCTCCTCGCTGTTCTAAGAACTGAAGGAGAAAGCTCGGAGTCTAAGGTGAAAGAAGATGAGATGACTTACTTCCTTGGATACTCCTGTGCAGATGAAAAGCTAATCCTGATAAAACCAACTCTGAAATCCTTCCAACCCACCTTTAGTCAAGGTCACACATTATTAGACAAGCAAGGTTAAAGCCACACAATTTTCAGAACCAAGAGAGATGGCCGGGGGAGGGAGGAAAGGGGGGGAGTTATAGGAAGCAGGGGAAGCATCTCCCTCCTCTACTCACGGTCTTTGATGTGTTTCAGGAAAAGAAAAAAAATTAGAAACCTTCCTGGTTTTTCATGAGAGGTCCAGGGCACGCTGAGAACTAGGTGGACAAACAAGGCCCTGGCTACTCCTTTGTTTTGCAGAGCAGACATGCTCCATAACCTTGAGGATGACAACAACATTTGTTCCTCACACAAAGATAAAGCTGGCCAGTGACTGCACTTCCCCCTCCCCTCGCCCAACCACAAGCAGAACAGGCAGGATGTCGAACAAAGAAGCAGCAGAAACAGCAATGAGCATTACACTCAGATTAGAGGACATTCAGGGACTGTAAAAGATCCATTAAAATAAGCACAGACCCACTTTCAATGAGGAAAGGGTCTTTTCTCTCTTCTCCTTTGGTTTATATTGTTAATCTTTCTTCCTGGATGACTCCTCACAAATGCTTTTTGTTTTCTCCTGTGGTTTTACGTGCCAGGACTATAAGGAGGAAGGGACTGAGGCTCTTTCTTGGCAAGATTTCAAATCACTTCCATAGGAGACATAGACCCTATTGCCATCTCTCTAAGGGTATAAATTAAAGGAGTGGTGATGAGCAGTCCCGAGCAATTCAAATGCTGGTAAAGCTTAGGTCCTTCTCCAGTCCCTCATTACAGTGAACGCTGGCATCTGCTGCACAGGCTCAGCTGGAGGAATAAAACTACACATGGGAAGAAGTGGATGAGCAGAAAGCCTGCATTTACATTGCATCATCCCATGATGACACAGAAATTACTAATTATAATACAGCATGGAAGGGGAAAATAATTGCAGACAATTCCCATGGCAAAAAGGCCACCTTTGGATTATATATATGTGCAGATATACACACATATATATTGGACATATTTTGAGTAAAACTATCATTTCAGACAGGCAGCTATTTTATGTTGTTTACAAACCTTTTGCCAGAGTGAACGCTACTGTGATAGCATTTTTCTTTCAATTTATCTGTCTTCCTCCCTTATACATATTTAGGCAAATAAAAATTATTCTTGACAGACGTAGCCCACATGCCAGCTTCACATTTTCTGCAGGTAACCTATTTTCATTCAGCTTCAAGTGCATCCTATAATTTTTATTCAGGACTCCAGCCATTTAAGTGTACCAAGTGAAAAGTTTTCAAGGTGCCTCACAGAGTCCCAAACACTATTTTGGGAAAACACAACCAAGTTGCGAAATAGATATTTTTTACAGTTCTTTCACTTCCTTTCCTTTTCCCTCACAGATGATATAACTGGTATATGTCTTGCAAATAAACATCTCCAAATAACACAAAGTTGAGCTTCTCATTGAGGCTTGGACTGAATTTGTACAGGATGAGATTTGGATTCACAAATCTAGATGAGAACATCTTTCCTCCAGATGGATGCACAGGAAGTATCTGCCTCTTGAGTGTCAGACTGTGCCCAAGCCTGCACCACTCTGGGAAAGGGAAGGAAGATGAAGTTTTTCTTCCCTCCAGAGGTCTAAGCCACACTGGCAGTCAACCTGCTAGCTCTCATGAGTTCTTGATGGAGCCCCTGATGGTGATGGCATTTTTCTCTGCAGACAATGAGAAGGATGAGGTACTGATACCTCTTCCCACATTTTGTGGTGACAGCTCCCTCACTCACCCTTGTACTGAGGCCAAGAGGAGATTCATACCCCCATCTCAGGAGCCAAAAAGGGATTTTAACTGTTTTTAGAGTTATCTTGATTAAAGCAGGTTAGTTTGTCATGTTGTCTCCAAATTAATCTTCATCCAGTGTTGTCCATCGCAGCCCAGCCATGTCCATGTGGATAACTGGAAAATTACTTTTTCTATGAAATAAATAATCCTGGAATGAGGAAACTGTTTAAACAACATGAATGGGCATGTTCCAGATATACTTTTTGCTCTGTGTAGCAACAGTACCCAGGCAAACACCTGTACACATTCATAATGAAGGAAGTGGAATACATGCTAGAAAGTTTCAGAAATCAGTAGTGTTTTGGGGTAGCTGGTTCCAAATACTTACACATAACTCTCCTTTTCTAAAAAGTACTGGAAAAGAGGCCAGAATATGCTTTGAAAATCTGACTCTTAAAGCAGATCTCCAACTGACCATCTAAAACCAGAGGAGCTCAAGGAGTTTCTTGCTTTTCTTTATTTTTAATCTTAGTCACAGGATTTCAGCTGTCAACAGTGTACTCTCAAAACCAGATGTTAGATTCTTCTTGTCATCTTCAAAATCCACTTCCACTTAAATGCTACTCCTATGCTCCCCTGGAAACATTCTGACTTTGTGCTTCTGAGCCATCCCTCTCCCAGCATTTTTTATTTCTAGGTGGCTGCTGTTGTTTATCAGGGCTTTATGTGTGTTACAAAGCAGAAACAATTACATGGGAGAGGCCAGGAGCATGTTAACCACAATAAAAAGAGTTGTCATAAACACTCTGCATCTTAATGCACAGCTCCAATCTTTACGTAAGATTAATTAAAGAGCAGATGTTCTGTCATACTTTGCATTTAGGTGTGGTTATCTCTGAGATTCTGGCTCTTCCATTTGCCGTGCTTTAATTTGAGTTATTATGCATTTTGAGCCTGAGGCATGAGTAGTCAAGTGGTAAACATTAGATATACAGAAACCACATTTCCAAAATGCACCTTCACTATTAGGCTGGCTAATATGATTCTATTCTATTTTAAGACAGATTTGCTCCCCCCCCCCACTCTCCACACCTCCCCTTTTCATTTCCTTTTGACATGTTTCATGGCAAGGAGATAGACCAGTGGGAGAAAGACAAACAGACAGACAGACAGATATATTCTGTGTGAGTGTATGAATTTGTGCACATGAGCAACACAGTAACATGAGGGGCTTTGTGTAAAGTGAGCCATATGTAGAACATTAATTGCACATATCAGCCACTGCTGCTGAAATTCTTTATCTTGCACACAGAAGAAGTTTCTACTGAATATCCTGCTTTGCTTTATTTTGCTTTTTTTTTTTTTTTGGAGGTTTGCATACCAGCTACATGAAGGCACTTTTATTTCTGTTGTTTTGAATCTGAGGCTCCAAACTGAATTCTCATTTTCTAAATGCAACTGCTGGAAATTGATGCCTGAAAACTTTTCAAGCAGTGATCAAAGTCTGATGTGAATTAATTTGTCATCATAACAGAGCACTGCTTACAAGTCATTTCAGGCTGGATTTCAGCAAAGGCAATAGATATCTAGGTTGACAATTTCATTTAAAAGGATAGAAAGCCTTACACTTTTCTTTCATTGGTATCTTGATTTAATGAACATACAAACACATCATCACCATATGTTCTAAATATCAGCTTCAGTGCTTGTTCTTAGAAAACATCTTGGAAAAATGCCAATGAGGGAAGCTTGGAAGAAGCTTGAAAAGGTTTTGAGACATATTGCTGCAGCTTGGGAAAGCAAATCCACTGGTGACTAATTACTCAAGAATTTAATTTGAATAGCAATGTCAATAAATTGCCAATACATACTTAACAGATATATAATGACAGAATTCATGCTAAGCATAACAAAGCCAGTTGTGTTAGTGACTGTATTTCCAAATGCATATGAAACATTAATCTCCACAGCAGGTCATAAATATGTGATGAAAATGTCAGGTTTCCTTCCTCACTATGAATCCCTTGGATAAGGTATTATCACAAACAAGACTCTGGGCCAGAGGGACACCTGTCCTTCCATCCTGAATGCCATCCTCCAATGCAACACCCCACTCCTCAGCTCCCACCTGCTCTCTGATCCCATGCAGAAAAACCCAACACAACCCTCCACATTTTCCCCACCCTTAACATTCCCACATCTTTGATTTTGCTTTTTCCTCCCCATGAGTGCCCCTTATAGTATTTCTCATTGATTAGTGGCACTTATTTGTGTGAAGTGACTCATCAACTAAGGCCTCCACTGCTGGCTTTTGCTAACAGAGGGCTTTTAAACCCTAGCAGTCTTCTTTTTTTAGCCAGATTTTTTTTTCCACAGCAGGAAACTCAGTGAGCTTGAAATAAGAAAAGTGCTGACAATGCTGTCAGAACTTCAACCAAGGCCCCTAGGACAATGTAGTCAAATAGTCAAGTGAGATGTGGTTTCATTTCCAAAGCACTGCTCCTATTCTTCAACAGAGACAATAATTATTGAACAAATCTTCAGGTTCACCCACATTCTCCTCTCTCGTGTTTGTTTTATTTGTTTTTCTCTCAATTTGATGACAGCCAGACTTGCCAGCTAATGATGTGGTGGAGGTGGTGCAGAGGATTAACGATGGGTATCAGCGGAGAGCTTTTGTTCTGAGCACTAAAATATATTTAGGTATTCTCTGCAGCCCAAGGGATTGACAGCAGGATACAAAGCCTTGTACCTCCGTGTGGTCAATTCACAGCCACTCCAGGTTAATAAATCATGAGAGCCACAACCCCTGCGTGGCTGCCTGTCAGATGACTTGAAATGGCTTCGGGTTTTTTTTGCACATTAGCCACTTGTGGGTGGGTTTGGCAAAACAAATCGAGGTAGATGATGCTGTCACTGGCTTCAGCACCAGGGCAGCACCTGTTCTCACCAGAATTTGGTGAAGTTAATTGCAAACTTGGTGCAAGAAAGGTGAAAGGGCATTGTGGTTTTCAGTGCTAATTCCACCTCCCAGCCTAAGCTCACCAAAAATGTGCTTTCTTTTACTTTTCTTCAACAAAATGATCACAGTTTCATTGGTGGGACTCATAGGATCTAGAGAATGTGGAGGGCTCTGTCAGCAGCACCAGAGAACAGAATTTGGATAACAAGATACATCACCACTGAACTGACCACAGGGTTCCCCAAATGAGCTTTTGAGGCAGTCTGAGATCACAGCCTCAAGATAGCTTCTAAGCTTGTGGAAAATGCTTCAAAAAATCCCTTTTCTTGATGGAAAAGCCTCACCAAGCCTTCCTGGCCACCCCCCAGAGATTAACTCATTGGTCCAAGGACGGCAAACAACAGGCATCTCTCTGGGGCCAGAGGAGACTCTTGAGTCTGTCCTGGAGGAGGTGGTCTCTCTGGTAGGGAATAGTCTTTTCCTCTTTTTAGGTTTCACTTTGAAAAAAAAAAAAAATGAAAAACAAGTCAGCCATTGACACCTATAAAACCAGACACAGGCAGGACAAGAACCACCAGCTCCTTCTGGAACAGCTCTGAAAGTGAGCAAGGGACAAAGCAAGGAGAAGAGGTTTGATTGATTCTTTATTTGTTTATTTATATTTGCCTTCCAGGCTCTGCCTATCCATCAGTTTATGATGACCAAGGTATTTCTTGCTCAAGTCATACCTTTTCTGTTTCAGTCAGAACAGCTTCCTATTCTGGAAAGCCAGACCTCAAGCTCTCAAACTCAAGATTTAAGCAAGCTCAGCCTTTCTAATATAAAGGCAAACAACCTTAGACTCTTTTTGCAGTCTGAGTGTGAATTAAACTCTCTATCTAGACACCACATGTACTTTGCTTGGGCTTGAGCTAGAATCCTTTAAGATCTCAAAAGCCAGTGAGCCAGATTAATACTTGCATGGGAGAACTACATGAAAGGCTGAGTAACTCAGCTAAGAGCACAAACAAATCAGCTGAAAGTAAACTTAATTCAGTCTTCCTTTCTGGCTTAACAATGTGTTCTGCAGGTTCACTCTCAAGGCCATTCTTTGAGTTTCTGAGAGAATTACAAGAGCTATCTTAAAAAAAAAAAAAAAAAAAAAAAAAAAAAAAAAAAAAAAAAAAAAAAGAGAGAGAAAGAATAAAGAGATCATACTGAAATCTAATCCAAAAGCAAATATCAGCCCTGCACTTAGACAGGTTTATCTCAAGGTACTTTTATAGCATGCCATAATCTCACTATTATTTAGGGTTTGCAAAGTGACAGTGCAGGCAAAGAACTGACAACTGTTCATCCTTTCTGAGGCTTTGTTTTATGGGGCAGCAATAAGATAGAGAGGGGATGCATAGGTAAATGATGGCACTGTTTCCTAGTATCTAAGAGTCACAGAAAAGATATTGGGAAAGAAGAATTGCTCATATTCTGTCACAGCAAAGATGAGTTGATTCAGTGTCAGAGGGAAAAGATACCGCCCTCTTACAGAGGTGCCAAGGGAAAGGAGCATTCAAGGAGCTCCTTCAAAACATTTTTAGGGGGCTGAAATGTCTTGTCTGCCATGGTCACACATGATCATAGACCTCCTTTGAGCCAGTAGGGGTTAAAAAGCCCAACTCCCTTTCTATAAGTACAGTGTCATTGTCTGACTGTTGGGTGTTTACCCATTCTGATATGCACGACACACAGCTCACTCCAAAAGAGAATGTCACCTCTTCAGTGTCCATTGCTTGTTGACTTTTTACCACAGACCTTTCTTCTCTTCACAATCAGCTTTCAGAGTAATAGCTGCATCAGCTGGCAGGAAAAAATATAGATATGTTTCTTCTTCTTTTTTTTTTTTTTTTTTTAAGTCACAACTATCTTATTCATCCTCCGCTCCTCATGCAAGATATTTCTGAGAGATGGACTGAAAAAAAAAGACAGCAGATGAGACAGTGTCTGAAAAAAAAAAAAAAGCTTCTAATGAAAATAAGTAAAAGAGACAGAGGTTGGGAAAACAGTCATGCCACTGCTATTGTATCTGGGTGGGGAGGAGATGCTTTCAGACAGGAAGGGTGTAAGCTCATGGCAGAACATCACGCACACAGATAGCTTTGAACAATCCCTCTCAGAAATGCGGGGAAGTGTGGCCACGTAAATGTGTGCTCACTCAAAGCAAACATGCTGATGGATCCTCACATCCAGACAACCAGCCAGGTGGCACCCATCTTAAAATTGTTACACTCTTCTGGAAGGAAAGGTAGTGCCACCCTTCTGCCACCCACCACTGTCTTTGACAGGAAGACACAGCTTGGGAATGAAGAATATCATGGATCTGAAAATTATGCCAGATCCCCCAAACCTGACTGCAAGTCTTTTACCACAATGTAATCCCTCTTCTCAAATTATTTAAGCACACAGAAAACAATAAACCATGTTCAGAGGCCTTGTGGGGGCCCTGTGTACAGAAAGAAGGAAGGAAGTGATTGGTAAGGACAGAGACAAACACAGCCATCCTCTTGAAATGCTAACTCCCTTATTACATTGTCAAGACCTCTTGATTGAGACGATAACTAACTGTTTTCTGCAGCCATTATTGAAAGCTTGTGCAGTCTCATCTCCCATATTTTTCTAGTATCTATTATGTGTGTGTAAGAAGCACTCTTAATGTGGAGGTAAAGAAAGGGAAGCTGTATTATCTTTCTGCTGGAGAGGTTTTATCTTTAGTGATTGCATTAACCTGAAAGAAACACCAAAAACCCCCTCTAGCACACTTGTTCTGCTCCACCACTCGTCTCCTCAGCTCTCACAGCTCATTGCAGCTCTCTGCCTGGAAGATCAAGGGTCTGCTTAAAATGAGAGTACCGCATTCAAGCCACAGGAAAATCCCCAGAGGAGGGGATCCTGGCCTGAGAAAGGTGTTGTTCCTGGCCTCAACAGGAGCTGGATGATGCTGGAAGGTGCAAGCAGAGACAGAAGTGCAGTTAGTCCATGCTGGAGATGACAGGCATTTATTATTAATGAGGGCTCTCACAGAGCAGCTTGGCCCTCAGAAATCCCCAGTGCTCTGGAGACAGCAGAGGTTGTCCATTTGCCAGCAGAGCAGATGCCTTGCAAAGATAACTCAGCCTGACCACACCACGTTCCTGGGTTAATTTTCTTCTCCAGTGTCCTCAGGAGTGAACACACACCAGACCCACTTTGGTATCAGTGACATCCATCCCCAAAGACTGAGAGCAAGAAGGATCTGGACAGGATCAGGTCACAGGAGGCCTCAGTGAAGGACCAAAGACACAGCTCAGAAGCAGGGAGATCAGAGGCTGCCATCCACAGGAGTGTGGTGCTCCAAGGTTGCCACGCACTGGGTGCAGCAGGCAGAGCAGAATTGGCGTGCACACGCAGCAGAATTCAATCCATGCGGAGAAAAAGGTGTGTGGCACACACCAGCTGCAAACATGCCGGCCAAACTGTGCAGGCTGGTCTGCTGGAAAGGCTTAGTGCTGCCATTAAGGGCCACGAAGGTGAGGAGGGGTCTGGAGCATTGGTTTGTCTGGAGAAAGCAGAGGGGGGGGATCTCATTAACACACACAAAAATCCTGCAGGTGCCAAGGGAAGGGTTCCTGACTCTTTTTAGTGATGCCCAGAGACAGGACAAGGAGCAGCGGCCATAAACTAAACCACAAAAATTTCCACCTCAACACAAGGAAGAGCTTCTTCCCATTGGGGTTGCTAAAGCACTGGAACATGAGGGTGTGGAGTCTTCTGAAAGCACCCCAAACCCATCTGGGTGTGGTCCCATGTCACCTGCTCCAGGTGACCCTGGTGGGCCTGGGGGATCTCCAGAGGTCCCTTCCAACCCCACCCATCCTGTGATTAAGCAGGGAAAGGAAGTTTTCAAGCATGACAGACACAAATTGTATTGAAGAGTCTTTCTCCTTGGGCCCGACTGGCTTCTTTTTCCTTGGGCCTACTCGGCCTCCACACCAAGGAGGGAAAGCTGTGGAAAGCGTGGAAGAAAAATGAATACAAAACACTGGTGGGCAGAACCTCAGAAGGAACAACCTCATGAGAAGGTGGATTCAGTGAGGAAGGAGGCCTCACCCAGAGGCAGTTCTGGGTGTTTAAAGGACAGGCTCAGAGCCAAAAGGAGAATGGTGGGAAACAGCAATAGCAGGCTTGGTACCCCAGCAGAGGTGTAGCAATCCACGGCATTGTGCAAATCCATTCCTGCTCATCTCTCAATGATTCCAGCCATAAAGGAGTTCAGCCAGGTGCAAGTTGTGCAAGGTTTCTCCCAGCCACACACTCAGAAGGATTTCAGGCCGGAATTTCAGTGTTGTACTGGTTACCAGAGCCATGTTTTGCCTCAGTGAACTCACAGTTTCCTGACAGAAATTTCTATGATCAGAAATGTCTCATTCATTGAGTTTCTTCCACTTTCTTTGGAGGTCCAAGGGCACCTGGGGGCATTAATGGAGCAGCCACCTAAAAGGGCTGTAACATTTCACCGAAAGAGGTAACTGCTGTTTTGCAAAAGTAAATCAAGGCAGAAAGAAAAGGTGTGATATTCTTCAGGTAACAGAGCAGCAAATAGGTGTATTAAAAAAGAAAATTCAAATCTCCCCATAAATAGTCCCATGTTCTACTTATTTTTGCAGTGAGACCAGACACAGGAAAAAAAGATTTTTCTGAGACCACACATAGGAATAAAAAAAGGGTGCAGGAGCAGTGTTATTTTGAAACCTATATTTAATCAAGAGTAAGCAATAGTTTAAAATTATTTCTTTTTAATTCCATATGTATTAGAACAACAAGGTGGGGGAGATTTCTCCCAGCTTTGGTGTTTTCTGCCAGCACAAGGGGTTTAGAATAGCCCACACAGTGTTCCTCACAAGGATGCTCATCACAGAGGTGACCTTTGGGTGATCGCTGGACCAGTCAGACACCACCACTGCATGGGCACAGCATCAGCTGAAGGCAGAGCTGTGGCTTCTTCAGGGAGACATCTCATCCCTGGATTAACTGAGGGACCCACCTTATCTCCTTTTATTAGCACGGTGCCATCTGGGATGCTCCTGGTGCAAAGTGGAAGTTCAGAGGGCTGCCATTCCTTCCCTGAGTCCAATTCTCCCAGTCCTAATTGTATTTTATTTGCTGCCTATGATTCTTACCCTGGTAACCTCACATTCCCTTGGTGTGGGCACAGAGCAGCATTAGGGCTCTCTGGAAGATAACACAGCTAATCAAATCAGCTGCTGGATGATCCTGAAATAATACCCTTTACCAACAGAAGACAAAAAAGTGAATACATGTATAAACAGGGCGCAGCACTTGGGCTGCAGATCAGGAATAATGTTCCTCAACATAAATGAAAGTCTGTCTTCCAGAACACCTTCAAAGATAATTTTTGCTGGAGATAAATAAGGCAAAAACAAAATATAAATATAAATATATTTCTAAATATAAATATATTTCTAAATATAAATATATTTCTAAATATATTTCTAAATATATTTCTAAATATATTTCTAAATATAAATATAAATATAAATATAAATATAAATATAAATATAAATATAAATATAAATATAAATATAAATATAAATATAAATATAGATGCATGCTGTGGAAAGCCTTAGGCACTTGCACTGCAAAGGGTGGGCAGAGCTGAGGGAATTTGGGATGTAAGGGAACGTGGGGTCTGTCTCTGAGACTGCCTCTCCACTCCTGTGTGTCTCCTTCCTGATCCCACCCACCACACAGGAACCTGGAGCTGTATTCCTGCCTCTCCTGCTCCAGTGGTCAGTCCCCAACAACACCACAAATCCAGACTGGGACGTCAGATAATGAGTGTTTTGAGCAGATAATGGAATTGTCTAGGCTTATCTAATTCTTGTGGTCACATGAAATTCCTGACATAGCTCAGATGAGTTTAATTTCCCCAAGATACTTCTCTTGATGTAGAAGTGCAAAAAAACCCCCCAAAAAAACCCCAAAAAACCCCAACTCACTGCTGCACACTAGTCAGATGCACTACACCTTGATTCATAAGCAGAGGGTTTAAAGACTTCAGCCTTCTGCAACTGCAAAAATGGATTTGCAAGCCCTTGTATCTGAATGATCGTGAGTTTTTTGCATGTATGGAGGTCCCAGGGTGCTTACCTGTTGACCACCATTAGCTGCAAGAACATCCTTTCACTCTGAAACATAAAGCCTTTCAATTTTACAGATTATTATTTAATTATTGACCAGCATCAGCTTATCCTGGCCTAGTGGGACCACTCTTTGGCCACACATGCTGTGATATAATACAGAAACATGAATCAGACAAAGAAAGGAGCTCTTTTTAATTTAAAACATACGTCCTGATTCCCATTGATCCTATTATGCACCTTCACAGCAGATTAACATGTCATTCAACTAGCAAACCAAAGAAATAAAGCAAGGTGTCACACACAGAAAATGCCTCCATGACAGAAGGCACCACCACCTTACATGCACAAGGGAGCTTAAGCAATTAAGGATAAGAAATATTTGCTTAACAGGAAAACATGCACCATGTAGTAAAAGCAATTCCTTCCTCTCTTTAAGCTGTAAAGAAATATTCCCCCATAGCAGCAACCTATGATGGATGGGAGAGTCAGTCAGTTTTTAACTACTGTAGCAATACTGCAGTTATCTTGATTTACACCAGCTGAGGATCTGAACACAGTGATCTTCAACGATCTGCCAAAAGCTCAAACTTCTTTTGTTCTTCCTTCAAAACATTTTTTGTGGAAAAGAACGGCAGTTTCCAGGCATTTTGCCATGGTAATGGCAAGGGTCCACCAGGGAAAAATTCAGGATGTTGTCCTAGGAGCACAATCACACTTTTTTCTTTTTTTTTTCCCCTCTCTCTCTTTCTCTTTCCTCTTTCCCTCTGACTGATGTTTTTTTCATGCAGGAACGGCCACAGTAAGCCCAGGACCAGTTTTGGGAACACTCACAAACATGTCAATCTTTGCATATGATTACTCACAGAGGAGGAATGCATTATATAACTGCTGTCTTTGTCTGAAATCCATCAGTCTTCCGATTATTTAGTGAAGACTCTCAGATGTCCTTTCCCTTCTCCATTTGCAGCTTCTCTCACTCTTGGACTTCTCCAGTGCAGCCTGCAGCTTCCAGAGGAAGAGGAGCAGACAGATGCTCTTTTGGTAGCTGTCAGTGTCTGTTCCTGTAAGAGATGGAGAGGTTGCTCTTGATCATAGGGAGCAGATAGTCTTTGGCTGCAGACTGAGCACCTTCTCCTGCAGTAGTATTCAGCAGGAAATAAATACAGGCAAAACCAGGAAAAAAAAAATGAATCAGTTTATGAGTAAGAACTCTTATGTCAGCCCCAATTCCCAAAATGGAGTTTACTCAGGAACACAAATTCTGTCCCCAAAAGGCCAGACAGCCATGCCACAGGTCTATTCACAAATATGAATTTCAACATGCACATACAGTCAAAGGCTTGTTCTTTGTGTTGTTCTTAACATTACTGTAAATTAGCATATGATAATGCTATTTCTCCTATTAGAGCCTTGGTATGTTTTGCCCTGTAGCTGTGATTAGGGAAAGAAAAGGAGGATAAGCTTAAAACCTGGGTTTTTTCCCCCAACTAGGTTAACACAAACACAGCCCAAGTTGTGGTTGGAAAAAAAAAAGCCATTTCAGAGCAGGCATAATATTCCATGCCTGTTATTAAAATACTTGAGCTCATGCTGAACAGATTAATAGGGCTGAACCAGCAAAAAAAGAAATCTCATAATGCATTTCTTTGCAGGGATTCCACATCCATGTCGCATTCTTCATCAAGGCAGGTATAGAAATTACTTTGCTACAATGCCTTTGTTAAAGCCCAGCTCTGAATGGCATGTGTTTAGCACTCACTGGTCCCACGTGTCTGGGCATACATACATGTATAAAGGGGCAACAACTATTGCAACAATATGTGGTCACTCACCAGGTATTTGTACAAATATCATCTTCTCCCCAAACTGGCATCCTGTTTGTGTCTGTAAATGCAGGGCAGATTGCTGGTGACTGACAGTTATTATCTTCCTGGGGCTGCCGGGTGGCAAAACCATCAATTCAGCTGACGTGAGGCAGAGGGGAATATTTAACCTGCAGAGGCTGGGAGCCCAGCATTCCTAAAAAGACATCTTGCATACCTCATATATTACCTCCACAACTGGAGCACATGTCTGTGGCTTTGGCAGGCCCTTCCTTTGTTTGTTCTGCATCCAGGTCCTGTTGCTGCTGTCACGCCAGCAACTTGCATGATCACCCAAGACAGCACAAATAGATATAACTTAATATCTCCTCAGGAGATTATTACAGAACTGCTATGCTTGAAATTAGGCACGATGATGCATTTTGCATCAGGAGCCCACAACCAGGAGCAAGAGGCCTGTCAGCAAAGCAAATTTCAGATGAAGCATGCTAATACTGAGCTGGAAAAGGCCTTCTCACCAGCAATCATTTTGTGTGGGTAGTGAGATATTCCAGCCAGCCAGCCATACATCATGAATATCAATTACCACACGGACACATGCAACCAGACGTGCACATGCACACACACAAACACTGAGCTGGCTTGCTAATTGTCTGATAAAATCTGGATGCTTCATAACAAAGTGATTTCAGTGGCTGCCAAAAATAAAAGTCTTTCTACAGCAAGATATTTTATCAGGAAAAAAAATAAAACAAACCAGAGGGTGAGTAGAAAAGAGGATTCAGTTCGTGAACATGTTGTTTCAGAACTCCTTGCTTTGGATGAAATCTGCTGACACAAAAGCAAAGCCTTAAGGCTGATACTGGAAAGGTTGCACATCAAGTTTGAGTGAAGAATGGAAGACAGGGAGATCTCTACATGGCTTGTTTTTAACATTCTGAGAATCTTCCCTCCCTGATACCTTGCAGCAGGGATAAATGTGACTGTCAGCGTCTTGCTATGCAGCATCTCTCTTTCCCTCCCTCTCACTCTCTTTCTATGTATATCCATAATCTACATATCTGTGTATCTGTATCTATATTTATATATCTTGGAGACCTACCAGATTTCCATGATGGCTGCAGCTGTGCTCTGGAGGTTCATTCCAAGCCTGGAGTATATGTTGGCAGCTTGGTGGGGAATCTCTCCCCTGGCTCAGGGAGACCTCACCTGATTTGTGTTCTATCATCATGTACATTGTTCTTACAAGTGGGAGGCAACTTTGTTCAGTTTTGGAGGAATACTAGGGAAGGAGAGAGGATGGAGTTATGAAGATGTGTGCTCCTCCACATCTATTTCTCTCCCCAGTTCTTCAGACGAGTATCTATTGCCTTCTCCAGGCAGGGGAATAATGCACTTTGTTCTCAAGGACATTTTCCTGCTTGTTTTCATTCAGGCAAACAACTCCTTTTTAATCCTCTCCTTTAAGGTTAGTCTGGTATTTTTGGTGTTGTTTTTGAAAAGAAGTTAAAAAAAAAACAACCCAAAACTAAATAAATCAGCTTATAGAAAACAATGTCTCTTCCACTTGTCAGGTTCCCACACCATGCTCCACATGGTGGATCCCACCCAGTTCCATGAGTCCACTTTGCATCACCATTGTCATGTCATGGATGTGCTGATAAAAACAGACAAGAGTTTGGGAAATTTCCAAGTTTAAGAGGTGGGGTTTTTAAACTGTAACAACAAAAAAAAAAAAAAAAAAAAAAGAGGCCAAAAAACACCAACAAAACCAAAACACTTTTGCAACCAGAAAAAATTCTTAAAAAACAGAAACTTGTAAAATGCTACCTATGTAAATTTCATTTAAATAAAAAGGAAAATACTTCATATTTTGGATGGTGATTCATTTTCTCTCCATCTTTATGAAAACAATTGAACAATCCAGCATGAACTGAACCATGCCACATGCAGCCTCCTCCTCTCACTTGGTACATGTATCAGAAGCAGAGCACTTTGGCTTAGCACTAGGTATTCCACAAGCTCATCCCGTTTGCTAGTTTAATCCTCATCAATACTGCTATCCTCCACGCTCCACCTCATCCTCTGAAAAGAAATGCAAATGAATGAGATTTATAGCCTGGGATGTTTTAAAGTTTTCAAACAAGGTGGGGCTTCCACTGCCCACCAGGCTCAATGAGGAGCATTTGGCTGCAAATTCCTTTGACTGAGCAACTCTGTGTGCATGTCAGCAACACTGCCCAAGAGTGCCAGCATCCTCCACCCCCTTCTTTGCTTTCTTAGAAGCACATTTCAAAGCCTCCTTGGACTGCTTGGCCTCTTGCTGTGCAAACAAGCAATGCAGGGCACATCTGTAATCACAGCAGATTCTTCTGTATGCATTAACTCCAGACCAGACTTAAAAAAAGTGAATATGTCTAAGCCAGGGATCACCTCAAGTTCATTCATTCCTGCTCAAGACCCTGATATTCTTCCCTCTCAGCTGGGTTTCTGGGGACTGACAGCACCTGGTTTTGCAGTCAGTAACTCTCAGCCTGAAGGCAAAAAAACCCCACCATCACCTTCCCCCACCATGAAACGCTGGGAAGATCTTTTAAAAATGAGCTCTCTCATGAACTTGAAATTAGGTTTTTCAATGTGTTTTTGTCACTCCTGGGTATTTTTGGTCATTTTTCCTTTCTTTCCAGGCAGACAGTGATATTTCACTCTCTGGCTTGACTAGGGTGACTTAGACCTTCAGACAAAAGGAGGACAGAAGCAAAGCTCAAGGTTGTGGTAGCTGGTTCACTGTCAGCACACTAAACACAGACCTTTCCCATGTGAAAACCAGCGCAGCTGGTGGGGCTGAGATGCCTGGAATTTCTTGGCAATGTGACTCAAGCCCAGACAAACTCTTTCAGGACCGCAGCACGAGTTTGTCCAACATAGCCACGACGATGAACTGTCATTGCACAAAGTAAAATTCATGGTTTCCGTCCTCTTGCAATGGTCAGCTGTCCACATCACTAAAATAACCCGTGCTAATTGGCACCTACCTCAGCAGAGAGCCCAATGATTAGAAAGATGTGGAGAATGAACTCCAAGCTTGAGGTGATACCTCTAGGTCAGAGATGAGCAAAAATTGGCAAGACAAGTGAAACAGCCACTTCCTCTACCTGCGCTGTGGATGAATAAAGGACTTTATATTCCAGAACTGTCAATCTGGCTTCTTCCTTTTTTTTTTTTTTTTTTTTTTTTTTTCCCAGCAGCAGCACAAGTTTCCCTAACAAATAGAAATTAAATTTGTTCAAAATTCAACCTGTAGGTAAAGGAGCTTGGCTCTATTTTAATGGCCTCTTTAAAAAGGAGCAGGAGGAATAATGGACAGTCTCCGTGCTACTGTGTTAACAAGCTTCCATTGTTGATAATGGACACCCTAACACACTGTGGAGAACAAAGAGCATCAGGTCTGCACACACTGGGCAAGGAGAGGGCTGGAAAACTGAAACCTTCCTCTCACTTTGCATCCTCTCTCCTAACTATTTCTACCTGTGCCAGGAAAGTTTTCCCAGTGTCAGGAGGTGAAAATGACAATTTATGTCGGGAGAGACACGGGGAAGCATCAGACGCTGGTAAAAAGTATTGGGATGAACAAAAGAATTGCTGAATTATTAGAGAAGAGCAAATGCAAGTTTTGTGGATCATGAGCGAAAACGAGTCTACAGGAGTGGAAAGCATCTTAATATCTGTGTACCTCAAACAAAATTAAATCTTGAAGGAATTATGAAGAGGAGCTTCCTAAGAAATTCTATGCAGGAGATAGAAAATGGGAAAGGAGACAATAAACAGCAATGCATTTCAGGTGCAAGCAGCTCTCTTACTGTGCCATTCCCAGTGTTGATATACATCCATAACTTTTGACAGAGTGAAATACAGAGCAGCAATTTCACCCCTGAATCCTGCCTTTACTCTTGCTGCAAAACCAGCGAGCACAGCTGTGGCTTTACAGGAGTCGTAATCGTAACCCAGCAGAGGAAGAATATGGGGAAGTTCTAATCAGTGGAGGACTGGAAAAAACCCCACACAGAATGTTTAAAGACACACCTGCAACCTTGTTGGTTGGCATTGGTGGTGGCAGTAGCATCAGTGAGAAGAGGTTTGGGGATTTTCAGCATGCAGGTGAAACCAAATGTGTGCCACATCTTCGCCAAAAAGAAGGGACAGATTTCAGATTTAGCATCCAGTGAATAAAGCCAATATTTTCCAGTACCACTGGGCATTCTCTCATCCTCCATCACTCGAAGCCTTTGACTGGAAGGCTGATGGACACACCACAAGATGAGTTTTGATCATTAAAATGCAGAGTGGGCTGTTAAAAGTATGTACTGAGTGCATTGAAAGCTATGTCAATGGATGGAGCATCTGTTACAGAAAATACAAGAATGGGACCAAAAAAGCATTCCAACCATGGATAAAATAGCAATAACCTCCAATGCAGACCTAGAGTGTGCACTTATAATGTCTACACAACAATATTTACTTCCATTTCTCCCATTTCCTCAGGCTCCCAGGAGCAGTGTTTGCCTTGCAGAGATCTCTTCCATAGTCATTAGCAAAGCCTTGCACCAGAAAACTGATCAGCAATCCTGCTGTATCTGTACACATATTATCTGAAGTGAATTGACAGTGTTAGATTCTTCAAGAAATAAAAAAATCAATATGGAAACAGGCAATCTAAGCAAAACCAGTTTGTGTAAGGAGAATTTCTGTACTGTTTGCAAAATGAGACATCTCAAATTCTCTTTATAGCTGCAGAATGTTAAAAGCTAATTAAGAGAAGTTTGGTTCTGTGGAAGTATTTCAAGAAGTGAATTTCTTTCCATTCACATCAACATATCCCTTTCAGTTTTTCTTTTAAAAAATCGATGAAAACTTTAAATTTCCAGTGGCTGAAAAAAAAAAAAAAAAAGAAATCTTTCCCAGCTTCTGAAAAATTAAATAGAGGAGTGTTGACATTTTAGAGAAGAAAATTAGCCTGATTGAAATGTTAGTCTCTGACAAAAAAAAAAGTTTCAATAAAAAATCCATTTTGATCAACAAAATTTTACATTCTGCTTGATCTATACATGCTTGATTGAGCCATCTGTTTTATTGAGGTGACTTTTAACCAGTGTAGCCAAACAAACAGAAATGACTGGTCCTTATTCAGGAGTAAATTAGAGTAAGCTTCAGAGAAACATATTTAGTTATCACCAAACAGCAAAAGTCATGCTTTGAGGTGTGAAATTATGCCCTCTGCAGCACAGTAGGAAGAGAAGATTTGCCCCTGGGGTGGATGAAAGGAGATGGACCTCAATCTTTTTGTCTTTGGAAGGAAAATCCTGCTCAGTTTGCAAGGCAGTGAGGGCCATGGGGGAGCAGGGAAGAGAAAGGGAAAAGAAAAGGCTGAGAAGCTGAGCACCAGGAGAAAAATCCACTTCCTCACCAGCCTCTCCCTGCTGTCCAAGAAAACACCAACAGGAATGCCAAACATGTGCTGTCCCCCCTCCATGCAGGGATTCTCAGGTGCTCAGGTTTCCTCTCCTCCACAAGGTTTTGCTGCTGCACCCCTCACTCACCTGCTCCTCTCAAAAAACCTCTGCCCTGCTCCAACCATCGTGGAGACCAGAGGAGCTGCCTTTGGATGATTTAGTATGCTTTCTTCCTCAATTATTATTCTGCTCATCGTGCCACGAGGATGCCCCAGTTAGAAGAATGTGTCTGAAAAGATCAATGGCCAGCTAGGACATTATGGTCAGTGCCTCACAATGCAGCCATTCAAAGCTCCTCGGTGACAGCAGAGAGCAAGCTTGGGCTTTCTGATCTAAACACTCAGACTTCCCTGTGCTCAAGTGAAAGGAGAGCCTTCACTGCCTGCAAGCTTTGAAGGGATGGGAACATGGGGAGGAACAGAGCTCTCTAAAAATTTCCTTCGCTTGCAGCTTAAAATGTTCTGTGCTGATGAGGCAGGGGCCAGGCCCTGCAGGAGAGAGGGAAGGAGGTCTGCACTGGAGGCAAGGATGTGACTGATACCTCCAGGAAACAGACAAGGATCTGCCCCAGAAGTACATTCAGAAACCTCGTTTGTTCATTTTGGAGGAATATTCCTGACCATTGCAGCACAGACGCTGATTTATTTGGTGCTTTGGTCACCTGAAATAAAGTCCAATAGTATTCCCTGCCTCCCCCTTGCCCAGCATGTCCATTCAGATCAGCAGTTAATCCAGTGGATTAACATTATAGAGCCTCTTCCTATTTTAAATTTGACAGAAGCCATCCCACTTCGTCCTGAGCTTCCGTTCCTTGAAGCATTTCACTGCTAAGGAAGCAATCACGTTATCATTTCCTATTGATCACCACATTTCCACAGGTAACACCAACTCTGCAGCATTTGTGAGTAAAATGGTATTTTCATTGCACATAACAGTAAACATGGGCAGTGGCTATTTAACAAGTTAGCTCTCAGATAGTACTTGAAGAGATCCAGTTCTTTCTGCCCCACAACCAAACATATTTCCCCAAAGCCACTTAATGATTAGCAATTTTTTACATCAGGAGAGACTATAAGCTGCGAGAATAAAATATATTTTCCTGTTTACTTTGAGTTTTTTATATGGAAAACAAACAAGCAATCCATCAAGCTGGCCGAGTTTGTCAAGTTACTGGAGACCAGTTAAGTGAATGAGAGTCACTGGAAACAGTTGAGTAAATATTTAAGAAGATCAAATGGAAGAACATTTGGTACGGCACAGCTTGCTGAAAGATTGCAAAGATACCAGCATGTTTCAGGAGAGGCAGGTCACGCCTCAGAAAATTGCTGGAATTCTTTGAAAGTGCTGTATTGCCACCAGGACAGACAAGGGAAATAGAGTGGACTTCGTGTTTCAAAGTATTTGACAAAGTTCCTTGCTTGAGGTTAATGACCTAAGGAGCCAAGGCGCAGTACAGAAGAAAAGTTGCTGGAGTGAAAATTGACTTCAGGGCAAAAACCACAAGGAAACTGTAAATATAATTCGTGAGGTGGGAAGAAAGTTGCTGGTGCCTTAACAGGTGAAAAAATGATGGGACCTTCCTGGGTAATTTTTGTAATAATAGACTTCAATGTTGGGTTGTTTTTTTTTTTCTTCACTTCTTCTTTCTCTTAGTCTAACTAATTAGTTATAAGGTACTGGATTCATAGCTTGAAGTCAGCAGAGCTATTCTTTTAATCCAGGGTGCAGGTGGCACCCACATTCCTGCAAATTGGGGTTACCTCCATGCCCTGTTCTGCATTGAGGAAGGAGGGTTGAGCTGATTCCACCTGCCCACTCTGCCCCTGCCCTCCCTGCCCTGCACATTGCCTGGGGTGAGGGCATCAAGTACAGGTTTTCCAAGCAAATGCATTTTTTAAAAAAATTATGGTCAAAAGTAGAGAGGTTTTTTTCCCAAACCATTTGTAACCAAAAAAAGAGAAAAGAATAAACAACAACATTTTCACTACTTGCAAACAAACAATTCACAGATGCTGTTCTCCAGAAGAAATGTTGGAGGTACAAAATCACATGGAACAAAAAGTAAAAAAAAAAAGAGACCAGAGAAAAATTTCAGTAAATCCCACAAAGGGATGCATCAAATATTAGAGCACCCATTTCTAAATAGCTTAGCAGTGATCAATAAGACATTTTAATGGCTTTAAATAGGAAAGAACTGGAAAGTCAGTTGTCACAGAAGGCTAGTGAGCCCAACTGTGTGCTTCCAAATGCAATTCCCAACTCCACTTGCTCGTAGAATAACGATACCATTTATGATAGCTTGTTATTTGGGTCTGTAACATCATGTATTAATGATTTATTAACCATCTGTAATGATATATATAAATGGACCATGAATACAGCGGGTGCTTATCACGCATGGATTTAATAAAGTTGCATTCCTAGACTCAGTTCCCTTTTCTGTCACTTGTCCACATCCCCTGTTTTGGGACTCAGTGGCAAAACCAGGGACATGGAGAATTCAGAAGGAGGTGTTTGGTGCACAAAGACATCTGTTCCCCCTGGCTGACCACGCAGACGATGAACAGAAGGATTTAAAGCACCCGCAGTACGTGCACCAGTAAATTGTAAATGCACCTTAGCCCAGGTACACGGCATATAAACAGAATAATGTCTTGAAGCAAGGAATAAAAAAGCAGCAATATTTGCTGAAAAGGCAACGCTAGGCTTTATAGCATGGGACAGAGATTTGGGAGCACTTGAAGGAAAATCCCCCGAGCCCCCAGCCCCATCTACAGCCCCGTACAGCTGCAGTGAACAAAGCAAATGTGATTCTGTTTTATAGCACAGGAGCATGAGATAAATCAAGGGAGGTGGTAGTAATGTAAATGTTATATTTATAATGGAAATGCTGATACAACCCCTGACTTACGGAGGTGTTTGGCAGGAGCTGCCATAATACGGAGAGATATCATTTTAGCAGTGTTTGCAGAACTGATCATTGTGTCTCGCAAGGAACACCCTGTGCTTGCTCTTCAAGACACAAACTGCTGGCTATGAATCAGCCAGAATGACTAAATACACACTGCACAAGGCTAACCTGGAGAGAAAGAGAGAGAAAAAAAATAAATTTATTCAAATACCATGTTTGTTCTTTACATTTCAAAAGCTGGAGGAAGCAATCAAATCCATAGTACTCTCTTCTTCTTCAGTAAGTTGTATTAAAAAACTCAGTTGGTTCAGGAATTATTGATCTGAATTGACAGTGATGTTCTCAAATTCATATAAAAGAGCCATCTCATTGCAAACCCATTTAAAGAATCTGTGGTTCAGAATTCACAAAAAAAAAAAGTTTCATGGAACATAAAAAAATAAAAAAAAAGGAATAGAAGAAAATAATTTTTGAGAAGAGATGGTACAAATAATTTTGCTTTGGTACCATGTGTGATTTGTCAGAAGCAGACAGAAATTCTTGTTTCAGTTTTTTGTAGGAAATGTTGCAATCTTTTTAGCTTGACAAAACTTGCACACTGGCAGAAACTATTGAGCAGGAGTGGCTGATAGGAACAGAGTCTTCTGATACTGCTGAGGCCAAGCTGTGAGGGAGGTACCATTAAATTTGATCCATGTGAAAGGGTTAATAGTGACTAAAATTCAACCTGATAATAAAAAAGGAATTTTTTTAATTTTTATTTTTAATACAATACTTTCTGAATCTTTGTGAAAGAGGTAAGGGTTTTTATATCAAAGCTCTGGGCTAAATAAGGAAATTAAATAACCAACATTGAAAATCAGAGCTCTGAAAAGAATGTAGAAGTCTAAGGGTAAAAACTTAACACCCAGACATACTTTCAAGTGTATTAGAGCACCTAACTCACAGGAGTCAAAGAGTTGGAGGGCTTAAAAACCACTCCAAAGTACATACATTTTCATGTATGTGAAAATAAACCCAGCCATAAGAACACATAGCACACTGAAGGAAGAGCATTTAGCTCTTGAAAGAAAGGAGATGGAGCTCAACAGTTCTGAGTTTTTCTCTGCTAATCACTGTGAGACCCTCTCATCAACAAATAAATAACAGGTGAAGAAGATGTAAATGTTGCTGTGGAGAGAAGAGTATTAGAACAAAATGGTTTTGTACATGCAGTATCTGATAAGCTCTGAAGATTGCTTCCATTCCTATGCTTTTTTCTTTTCCTTCTTCACCAAAGTCAGGGCTAAAATCCAATTTCAGCAAATCCATCTCTCCCTTTTGGCTCCAACACTGGCTGCTCTGTCTGTTTCAAAGGAAGGTGGAGCTTCTGTCCCACTTCAAGAGGTGAGGTTGCTAATTCAGGTAGTAATGAGTTCCTCTAATGTTTTAAAATAAAGTTATTGGCACAACATGAGTTTTAGATAGCTTCAGATGCCATGAGTGCAGTTTGGTGCAGTCTCATTCTGTCCCCAATGGGCTTTAAGGTTTACATGGAATGCACAAAGCCTTGGAGGAGAACAGGCACCACAGAAATTCCAGTTAAGGAAAGACGAAGGAAGTGCAAAGAAAGCCTTTCCTGTGGGTGAAATACAAAATCAAAAGACAGCCTCCTACACTGACACTCTTCCCTGGTTTTGCCTTTGACTGGCAGCAGCAAATTTTCAATGTGGCAGCACAGGAAAGGACTTTGGAGCTTTGCCACCCTTCTCGACAGCCAGGTGAGGTTGGGTTTTCTCTCAAAAACTCTGCAGCAACCCCAGATCACAAGGTGGGCAAAAAAAACACACAAAAACAAAAGAGGAAGTTTTACCAGAAACACTGGGACACCTCCAAGCCAGATGAGATGTTTATCATGTCCTTGTGTTAAGGATTTAAGCTTGCATACCCAAATAGCCACTGGGCTTGCACAGTTGTGCACCTGCCTGTGCATGTTACCAGAGCAAGGCCTCAGGCATTGTTGTGGGGACAAAACCTTGTCCAGAAGATACAGAGAAACACAGGTATCACAGCTCATTTTGCATTAAAATTGATTCATGTCTGTCCTTTTGCACTGAGGGTGTTTATGACACCGGTGGCTCACAGGAAAACAGGAGCTATGGAGGTGACCATGTCCATAAAACACTAAAACCTCTGCTAACAAACAGGAATGGAGATAAATACGCTGTGCAGGAGGTGTTGGATTTATACTGGGGCAAATTCAGAAGAAAGAGCATCGAAGATACACATCTCAGAGCCACTTGAGCTGTAACAGAGCCTCACAGTAACTGGAAATTCCGACTTCTCTCCAGCATTTTCTAAGCTCGTCTTGATCTTCACAAAGAATGCTAGCTGTTGGTACAGAGGATTGCAGCTCAGCTTTTTGCATAAAAATTCATGAGACAGTATCTATTTCAACTGTCTTATGCAGCAGTGAAGAGGAAAGGGGAAAAAAATAAAAGTTTAGCCCTACAACTGAGACGGGATTCATTTTGAGTAATGATTGCAAACCAGTGGTGGAAATTACAGATGCTACTTGGTTCACTATTATTTTGCAGCTTCTCCAGTAATCTTCAGTGATCATTTATAACAGCATGTCTGATGACTTTCAAAACATAACTGGAAAGGATACTTCTGTGGAGAATATGGCTACTCAGAGGAGAAATCAATCTCTGCTGCTCGGGGAGTCAGCTTCATGGGGAATATCCTAATGCACAATGGTAGAAAGGCCCTGGCAAAACACAGTGCAGGCAAGACTTTCTTGTGTAGGGTAATAAGAAGCTGAGGTGACCCAAAAAACCCAGAAATGGCATTAGTATAAAAAATTAACAAGTAAATAAAAAATGACAGTAAAACAAGTAAACACTAAGAATGCTCTTTTAAAAAGACTAATTACTACGTGAGGATGAAGATGAATAAGGACTTTGTTGGAATGATGAAGTTCATGCAGAACCTGGCAAAGCAGACATGTAATGGCCACAAGAAAGTAATAATAAGTGATAAATCATGGCAACAACCACGTGAAGTCACTGGCTGCTTTGTGGCCCATGCAAGGGGGTAGTGGTGTCCCCCCTCCACTCATACTGGATATATATCAGTGTCATGCGAGCCACCATATCACATCATCTGCAGGCTCAGCCAAGAGGCCCCAGACTGAGCAGGAATGCAGAACTATCTCCTTACAGTTTAAGGAAAACTTGGAGCAAATACTTCCCCCCCAAAAAAACCCTGAGACAGGCTGTGGTGGAGGAAGCAGGAGGGTGTTTCAATAAAATTCATGTGGTTGCTAAGGTAGTTGAGCAATCATATTAGCTCTGTGACTCTTTGGTTTTCTATTACAGCTTGCAGAATGTTCAGATTTGCATTTAAACCACTACAAAGCCCTCACAGCAAAGAGGACAGGCAAGGATCTCCTCTGTCCCTGATCCCACACCTGCCTGGCTCCTCCTGCTGTGGCTCACCTCCAGCTTCCACCCCTGCTCAGCATCTCTTACACACCTCACAATTGTTCTGCAGCCCAGGGTTGCTCTGAGTCACAGGTTCTGGCCAAACCTACATCTGTCTGGGTTGTTTTGGCTCTTTATTTTTGCTGTTTAATGCACCACGACAGTGGTCCTGGCCATTCATGCTCAAGAAAAACACATGGTGTGCACACACACATGCATATCCATTTCAAAGAACGTATTAAGTGCAGTTCCAGCCAAATTGCAAGGTGCAATTTAATACCAGCAATTAACTGTGCACATATTTCTGAATATGAACTGCAGCAGCACAAGTGCTTGCAGTTAGATGTCTTTTCATACGGTGAAGTTTAAAAATAACTTTAGGGTACTTTTGTCATGGCAAATGCTTGCACAAGGTATTATTAGAGCAGTTATTCACACGAGCTGCAGACAAAATCTGCACCATGATAGACAGTAGAGGCTTCTGAGAAGTAAAAATGCAGAAGAGATAGAAAACATAACCAGGAAATATGGAAAGACTTGCTTGGATTTCCACCATGTCTACAGCCAGGACCATGTTCTAATTGGCTCTCTATTTCATTTGCTTGAAAATTAAGAGGCAAAATCATCATAGGCAAACCTGACCATGGTGTTAGAACAGCACAGCATTCATTCACTCTTTCCATTTTATCCTCAGCAAATAACTTGGAACTGGTCACTTTCCACTTTTTGGGAGCCCTTCCAAGCGAGACCATTAAAACATGATTTCTTACCAAGAAAAGGAACGTGGAAGGAAATTCCTGCACAGGAATTAATCAATCAATCGATCAATCAATCAATCAATCAATCACAAGTGAGATCCTTTGCCATTTTACCTTGGATAAATGGGATGAACTGGACTGCAAACCTGCTAGTTATTGATGATTATCGTATGGACGCAAATGAATTCTCTGGAGTGGCACCAGTCCTAGAGGACTGAATTCAGTGTGGAAAATGCTTGGGATCTCCAAGCCCCAGCTCTCCTGTGGCTCCTCCACGTGCTGTGAGCAGCAGGAATGGGTGCAGCTGCAGGACACGAGGTTCAGTGTCAGGGAGCCAGAGCTGAGCCTTGAGCAAGGAGGGAAAGGCAAAACCAGCCCAACACTTCCAATTCCACTCCCACAGCTTCCCCAGGGCCTTGTTGGCACCCAGCTGAGCAGACCTGCACACCCTGCGCAGAAATGGTGGAGGAGGCAGTGTTTTATGTGGCTTTAGTTGAAGGGGCTCTCTCCACAAGTGTCTGGTGCAAACATGTATTTTGTCACACTCGAAACATGTGGAGGCACTCAAAGGTTTATCTGCATGTTCTGTACCCAGCAGATGCAGAAAAAGGTCAAATCAAAACTGTAATTTGAGGTTATGGGGATTTTTGAATGAAGGAGTTTTGAACAAGTCGGAGATGGGATGTTGGAGTTGGTTTTGATGGTGTGGTTTATTTTCTTATTTTTTATATAGGTAGGAAGGGTGAGTTCAGTTTACATGGTTATAGTATGGTTTAGAAGATCACAAGACAAGTTACAAGTTCTTGATTAAGGAGTTATTGATTAATAAAACACTGCCAACAAGGATATTTATGTTTTTGATCTAATCCTTAAATATTTCATCTTATGGGCTTATGTTACAGTGTAAGATTCCTTAGCCAATCATGTAATGACACACAAACCTACAGTACTGCATTCTAAACTCTTTGTTTACCTTTGTAGTTATTTTGTTTTTATATCTTAAACCCTCAAACTCTAAACTTCCCTTTACTTAGTTTAACATGTCTCTGCTTTAAGCTATAAATTCACATTGTCACTTCCAGCACTTAAGTTTGGAAGCTTTTTCCAAGGTCTCAGATCAATTTTTTGCTTAATTCCAAGCTTTGGCTTACAAGCCTAAAGTTTTGAGTTCCTTGCATTTTGGATTCCAACAGGAGGAACTGAGCAGTAACCAGAAGTGATGGATGATGGTTAAGAATGCAGGTGGATAAAGCCACCTTTTCCTGGGATTACATGCTTTTTTCCTAATCATTTCTGCTCATTGATTTCTTCCCCTCCTCCTCTGAGCAGCCTGATCCAACTGAAGGATACTGAAAGTAACACATCCTTCCACCAGAAGGACAACAGCCCAGGTACCAAACACTCAGCCAATATAATTTCCATGGAAGTCAATAAGACCTGGAAATAAAGCAAAATTATTTGGCTCAACACAAAAAGACAAACCAAACCAAATCAAATGAAAAAAAAAAAAAAACAAAAAAAACAAAGCAAAACAAAACCTACACAACTAAAAAAAACCAAACCAAAACCAAAATGAAACCCCAAACAACAAACAAACAAACCACTCAGAAAACTAACACAAATCCACAGAAAACCCCAAACAAACAAAATATCCTACAAAAACCAAAACAAAAGAAGCCCCAAACAAACAAACAAAACAAAATCAAACCCCACCTCCAGTTTAAATATTTTGCCAAAGCCATCCTTCTTATCATGAATCTCATGGAATTTGATGTTTTCTTGAAGCCCTAGCTCAAGAAGGAATTAAACAGTTTTCATTTTTAATTTAAAAAAATCTTTCTAGAGTTTGGTCATGACAAATAAGCAAATAAACAAATAGATAATACCAGAAGGTACTCTGACAAACTTGAGAAATAAGAAATCAAATGAAAATAATGTTCTTCCATTATTAATAAGAAAAAAGATAAGTTAATTTTTAATGTTATGGTGTGATTTTTGAAACCCAGTTTATGAATTTGAAGTCCTCTCCCAGCAATGTTCTTCCACTCTGTGGAAGTCCACAAGGCCAATACATCATTCCTTCTGAAATGTCTTCTTGAAATAACCCTGGAGAGCACAAACCCTTGTCCAAGCTGCACATGCTCCAAATTCTGCTGATTCACCTTGAATTCTGCTGTGTCACCTTGAATTCTGCTGATTCACCTTGAATTCTGCTGATTCATCTTGAATTTTGCTATTCCACCTTGAATTCTGCTGTCTCAGAACTCTTCTTCTCCTGCCTGACACTTGGATATTGACAAAAAAGTCACAGTCAGGTTACTGCAACTGAAGAAGTCACCAACAGGTGGAACACCAGCGGTGCTCACACTGTTCCCACATGGAAGCTGCAGTGAAACATTAATTTTAGCTGGCTTCACTGACAGGTGGAACCGTGCCATGAATCCTCGCACGCAGTGGTCACGCATTTCAGCGGGGAAATTTGGGGTTCCTGCAGCTGCTGCAGGTGCAGAACTTGTTTCCACTCCTGGCTGATGTGTCCTGATGCATTTCCAGCAGCCCAGCTGATGTGTTCCTGGAGATCTCTGCATCCTTACCGGAGCCTGGAGCACCACCTGCTTGGAGAAGATGCAGAAATACTGAAATACGCAAGGCCATGGCCTTAAAGCTAACAGGTTTTCTGACAGGGGTAGAGCAGAAGAAGAGTAAATTCATAACCACACAGGCCCTGTTGTGGTTTGAAAATTCCATTCCAGCCTTCTGTGTTTTCCTGATTGGGCTTACTGCTGTTAAAGCTGTAATTATTCACACAGTTTGTAGTGTATTGCAGATACCCAGAGCACCTTGTGTTAATATATTAGGAATGAGACACAAAAAAATCACTCCCATCTCCATATTCATAGATGAGCACTGCAAGTGAATTGCTGACAGAATGTTTCCTGGGGTGGAAAGAATGGAGAAGTTTCTGTTTTATGAGTTGCCAGAGGGAATAGTTTCTAATGCACGACTTGTGCGTTTGGTGGAAAATGAGCACAGTCCCAAAAACAACACCCTTAGCTCAAGGTTTTCCATTATTGGGTTGTTTTTATTTTATTTACTATGCAAACAAAAAAGTGCTGATTATCATGATTCAGCATGATCTCTGAGAGAGATGGAAGCAGCAAATGGATAAGGCAGTGAGACAGAGGGACCTGCCACCCCACCCAGGGCATTTCTGCAGGTTCCAGATATTTTGGGAATGATGTTGCTTTGCCATTCAGATGCAAGAAATGTCTAAACATCTTGCAGCTGATAAGAGGCCCAGTGTCTGATTCTCTCTCTTCTGCTTTTTCATGGCCTTCTTAAAACCTGTAGATGTTTTTAGGGTTTCTTTTAAAGAGTGATTTTGCAACACCTGGAGACCATTTAAAACACTTAATGTAGTCCTGAGCTAAAATGCTCATGCATAAATGATTACAACTCTGCAGAGGTGGCAGACACCAGGCTTATCTTGCCAGGGTTAATGTAGTCCTGGGTTAGACTCGCCTTTGGGGCAGGGCCATCAACAGTCCCACCAGATGTTGTGGGGTTGTTTGGGACAAGACAAGGCAGAAAGCAAACATCCACCACCACTTCTCACCACTGAATTTTTCATGGGGCTCCCTGATTACAATTTGGGCAACAATTGCCATGCCTGAACTCACTGTTAAGTGCCATTGACCATAAAAATTTCACATGATCCTAATCTGCTTGGTGGGAGGAAAAGAGCTCCAGGAACTGCCAGATCAGACTTGAAGGATGTTTCACTGACTTGGTTGGGTGACCACAAGTTGTGCTGCCTCCAGCCCTTTGGGACCCACAAGCATTGCTTGAAGGTGCCACAACACGTCTGAGAATTGAGTTCATTACCCAAATTTTGGGTTTGCATGGCCAGTTTTTGGTGGCCACTCTCACTCCCCTGTGGCTGGACAGAGGAGAGAAAACTCAATGAAAAGTCCATTAGTTGAGATAAGGGCTGGGACAGATCACTCACCAAATACTGTTATGGGGAAAACAGACTGAATTAGAGATGTTAATGGAGTTTGCTGCTAGAAAAATCTGAGCAGGGTAATGAGAAGTAAAATAAACTCTGAAAAACAGCTTTCCCCCACCCCTTCCTCCTATCCAACTCAACCTCCTCCCCCAGGAGGCCCAAAAATACTGGGAATGGAGGCTGGGTCAGTTCACCACTTGTTTTTATTTCTCCTGCTCAAGTAGAGGAGTTGTTCCCCTGCTGCACCAAGGGATCCTTCCCATGAGAGACAATTCTTCATGAACTGCCAGGACCTTGCTCCAGAGTGAGCTCCTCTCTTTACAGGGTCACAGATCCCTGCCAGGACCTTGATCCCCCATGGGCTTCTCTCTCCACAGGGTCACAGATCCCTGCCAGGACCTTGCTCCAGGAAGATCTCCTCTCTCCACAGGGTCACAGCCCTTCTCAGGCACCCCCTGTTCCTCCTGGGCTCCTCCATGGGCTGCACAAATTTGGGGTTTTTTTGTTCCTCTTTATTCATTTGGGGGTTGATGCTTGGATAACCACGCAGGATAACATGAAACTGAGTCATGTGAATCCTCCTCTGCACTCAAGCCTGACAGTGTGAGAGAGGACAGGCTGGATCAGAAGGGAAAGCCTTTAATAAAAGTTCAGGAATGCTTCAAGGACGTGGGTAATCTGGCTCCAAGTTCCCAGAAATGTGTGGCCTTGGTCATTCACTATCTCAAGGCTTGATCTCCACAGCCAAAGCAGAATGAAAAGGAAAATTTAAGGGAAAGCAAGAAGAATGTGGGGGACTCTGGCACCCTTGTGGCACGAGGACGTTGGTCAGCAGGACTTGGGGAGGCAGGAATTCCAGGCTTGAGGAATCACCCAGAGCAAAAGGAGCCCTTTGTAGTCTGCTGGCAATTGTTTTGCCTGGCAGCTCGAAGCTCTCACAGCTGCTGTTTTCAGTTCTGAGGCACAGAGTGCCACTGCCTGTGCAGGTTTCAGCTGGAACTCAAAGCCACCCAGAAACCACGAGGAACAAAGAGCTCTGCCCACCACTGGGAACAGCAAATGTGGTCCCATGGGTGGCAAAAATAACCCTGATGAGAAACCCTGCCATTTCCACACACTCAGGGTGATCCTGGACCACTCCTGCCTCCCATCAGTGTGGCACATTCAGAAACCTGTGTGGGGACATTCTGTGTGATGAAAGCCTAATTCATCACAATATGTAAGTTTTTAACACAAATACCCTTTCTTACAAGGATTTTGTGTTAAGATGAGGGTTTGTTTTTTCACTAAACTTGCATGGTTACAGAAATAAAAAATGGCATAATGTACAAACTGGAATACAAAATAAAGAATGCATTTGAGATCTAGTACATGTGGGGAAATTTTTTTTCTTAAAGATTAATATATTTCATATCTCCATGCTAATGTGGCATTAGCATTTGTATTAAGGACACCTGAGTGCCCCAGCTGAGGACAGATCCCTGTGGTGCCAGAAAAACTGAACACACCCAGGGGTTAGAAATCATATTAGTTCCTTCCTTAGGTGTTCTCAGACAAATAAATAGAAGAAACACAAATTCTCACGTTACAGTCGGGCAACTGAGGCATGAAGAAATTAATCACCATTCACAGAGCCTGAAGTACACACCAGAGTTTCTCAGCCCTACACTTAAGTGGTAAGGCTATTCTTTCTTCTATGTGTTTTTTGGGGTTTTTTTGAGGCTCTGCATTTTGTTAGTTAAATACAAGTGACTTGAGTCATGATCAAAAAGAGTTCACATATTTTCCTTGCCATAAAGGGATGCTGTTCATCATCTGTAGGACGCATCCATGTATTTTCCCCAGGCAATTTTCTTCCCACTGTGTGGTGTCTCACTTCTGTCTTTATAACATATATAAACTATGAAGTGGAGGCATTGGTCTTTTCTTTAAAGTGGTCATAATAATCTCTCCCCACACCAAAAAAAAAAAAAAAAAAAAAAAAAGAAATCATGGCCATTTATTTGCAGAACCTGGCAAACAAGCTTCTGTTTTCAAAAAGGATTTGTACACTAGTGAAGAAGAGTGAGCTCCCCCTACAAAGAGCATCTGGGTGCGTTCCTGGGCAAGGCTTTGGCAGATTTGGGAGAGGATCTGGAAACGCTGCAGGAAGTGGGAACCTGTCACCGACTGCTCCAGCCAGCAGGGCAGTTTTACTGACAGACGCATCCAAGTGCACATTTGTGTGTGTTTGTGTGGAAAGTGGGGGCCCTGTCCCAGCCAACAGCAAGGAAAACACAGCTGGATCCAGTGCTCGGCGTCTCATTTCCAAGGATACTCCACAGATTCCAAAAAAAGCAAAGCACAGGCAGAAGTTCTTCCCGGTGCCCATCTCAGATTTCTGGAGGCATGAGGGGGGACACAAAAGCAGAGAAGCTGCAGATATGGACTAGAATTATCTGAAAGAAGAAATCCCCAGTAAGTTCCATGGCCCCTTTGATGAGGTCTTCAGGGAGCAGATGATCAGCAGAGATAACATTGTGAAACTGTACAGCATTTCCTCTGTCTGTGTTACATATTTAGCAATGTACCATCAGGACTGCAGAGGACAGCAGTATTTCTTGATTATACAATATCATGTATTTATTCAAACTTTTCTGTGGAAGACAGGAGCATAATACATTACAAAACTATTTATTTTTCTGCCACTTCCAATTTTTTTCCCCAGTCTCGTTGGTTTCAACATCCATCATACATGAACTTCACTTCAGCTTTCATTCAGAGATATCCACTAGAGCTGAAAAAAGAGGAAAAATTTGGTTGCAGCAGCAGAAAAAGCACATTCAGACCTGCATCTGAAAATTTTGTTGTAAAATTAAATTATTTTTTTCTTTAAAAGGAGAAGAGTTTCCCTCCTCTTTAGCTTATCAAGAAAATTCCTGACATGGTTTTGCTACCTTACAGATCAACATGGGCTTTGGCTAAGTGAGGCATAAAGGTTGTCTTACATAACCTGCTGCTGCTCAAATCACTGGACACAATCCCAAGACTTGGGTGGGAATTTGCGTCTTTCAGACAAATCTTCCTCCTCCTAATGCTGCCTTTCCCCCTTATTTATTGAACCGGTGACCAGAAAATGTAGGGGAGGGGGGGAAAAAAGCAACAACAAAGAGATTCTTGACTGACCCAGCAGAGGAACAGACCTTCTGGCACTCTTCCAGCAGCCCTGACATCGAGGTTATTACAGAAACCCAATCACATGCTTCACAATTAGAGCTTGGGTTATCAAAATTACTGGCTTGTTTTTCACCACGTCTGAGGTGAAAGGCGACGGAAAACAGCAAACTAACGGAGCACAGTTGACAAGCACACGGGCAAAGCACAACAATTAGGAAATGACCATTGGGATTAGGGTCCTCAGCCCTACATAAGACCTCTGACAATGGGTTTGAAGCGTGACTGACACAGGATCATGACTGCACTGTTTGGAGCTTGGATCCTGTAAAGCCCCCTCACCGGAGCCCTGACACAAAAGTAATTAAAAAAATCATACAGAAAAATGGCATGTCCTTCACGTTTGGGGCCGCAGACACTGCTCATCCTTCCATGACACACATGCAATGATGGGAGGGAAAAATATTAAGGAACTCCAGTCTAGCCAACATTGTAAATCTCGAATTTCAGTGACAATTCTTCAGGCAAGCACTAGAAGGAGTTAAATGGCCCAGTAATTCCCCAGACTTGTCTAACTCCATCACCTGCTGCCATCCAGAGAGTCTCAGGTTAAATTATTTGATCGTGCCCTGTCCAGGGCAGTGACATGGGGAGGCAGGGAGATGCTGAGGGTTTGAGTGGTGTCAGCACCTCTGTGCTGCCCAGGGCCATTCCCTCACCCTGGATCTCTACAGGAATTCGGGAGCTGGACGAGCTGGATGCCAGGGACACAAATCCAACCCACCAGGCAGCACAAAACAATGGGCGAGCGCCTGCCAGGGTTGCGAGCAGTCTGAGGAGTGAAAGGAAGGTGCAGCCTCCCAAGACTGTGCTCGGTTTTGTTTATCACCAGCGATTAACCCCGCTCTAATTTACACCCTGCTAAGCACAACCCGGGTCACAATCCATTTGTGTGAGGAACAACACGGGATTCGAGATCCAACTCTTGTTTTTCATTCCTCCAAGCAACAGCTGACACAAAGTCTTGTTCCAGATTGTCTCTTCACAGCCTGTGGAGGGATCATGTATTCTGGGCACCAAACCAGCATCAACACTCCCGGGTGGGGATGGATGGTGAGAGGAGAAAGACAAGTGGAGGTACGAGCATCTTGCCAAAACAAAACAGCTCAGAACTCCCTGGCTTCTCCCCAGCCTCCACAACTCACTGTCCCTCTCAAAGGAAGGTGGAAAACCCCAGCAAGGAGGATTCCTGCAGGTCCCTCACTGCTCTGAATGCTGGAGAAGGGAGTGCCTGCCCTGGCCGTGCAGGAATGGGTGATTATATCCAATTATATCACACAGCACATCCAGGGAATTTGCAAATTTGCTCCTTAGGAAGTGAAGCAGTTGCAGTAAGCAGCAAGCTGAGCTATTTGCACAACCTGCCTGGGAAGAAATAATACCTTTTTTTTTTTTTTTTTTTTGTGCAGAAATACAAAAAGTACATGGTAACACAACGGAAACATGTTCTTAAGTAAACAAGTGTTTAAAAAAAAAAAAATCTGTTGTGAGAATGCAATGGTTGGGCATTCAGGTTAACGCGTTTGCCAGGGTTTCTACAGCAACACAGTGAATTAAGTTTCAGTCATGATGAAATAGACTTCTGTTTTGACTATGTAGGAATTCAATTCACATGTCTTCCACTCTCCAGCTCGCTCTCGCTCTCCTTGACTCTTTTCAGGGGGGAAAAAGAGAATGGAGGAGGCACCACCCACCACCCATTCAGCCTGAAAAAGTGGCTGCCAAAGGGCACAGGGACGGACTGACCACCGCACTGAGCCTGCAGCACGGCTGCCACCTCCTACAGGTGAATCTGATGGTGTTCAACGAGCCTGGGAGATGCTGCATGCTTCAGGGTCCCGTGGGCTTCAAAGGGAAATCCAGTATTTTCTGCACCCTTCAAAGGCAAATCCAATGTTATCTACTCCCTTCAAAGGGAAATCCAGTATTTTCTACACCTTTCAAAGGGAAATCCAGTATTTTCTACACCTTTCAAAAGGAAATCCAGTAATATCTACACCCTTCAAAGGGAAATCCAGTATTTTCTAAACCCTTCAAATAGAAATCCAGTATTTTCTACACCCTCCAAAGGGAAATCCAGTATTTTCTACACCTTTCAAAGGGAAATCCAGTATTTTCTATGCCTTGCAAAGGCAAATCCAGTATTTTCTACAGCCTTCAAAGGGAAATCCAGTATTTTCTATGCCTTTCAAAGGCAAATCCAGTATTTTCTACAGCCTTCAAAGGGAAATCCAGTATTTTCTTCACCTTTAAAAGGCAAATCCAGTATTTTCTAAACCCTTCAAAGAGAAACACAGTATTTTCTACACCCTTCAACAGGAAATCCAATAATATCTACACCGTTCAAAGGGTAATCCAGTATTTTCTACACCTTTCGAAGAGAAGTTGAGTATTTTCTACAACTTTCAAAGGGAAATCCAGTATTTTCTACACACTTCAAAGGGAAATCCAGTATTTTCTACATCCTTCAAAGGGAAATCCAGTATTTTCTACTCCCTTCAAAGGGAAATCCAGTATTTTCTGCACCCTTCAAATGGAAATCCAGTATTTTCTACACCTTTCGAAAGGAAATCCAGTATTTTCTACGCCCTTCAAAGGGAAATCCAGTATTTTCTACTCCCTTCTACTCCAGGATCAGGACCTCTGAGCAGCTGTTCAGAATATTATCACAACCTGCAGCTCACATTCAAAACTCTGGGCTTTTTGTACCTTTTTTTTCCAGGATGCTTTGGACATCCTCCTTTGCCTGCCCTCATGTGTTATGTAGAAGAAACATAACTGGTTCATTAATGCTTCACATCCACATGCATAGACACACTCTCAGACAAATCCCTCTCCCTATTACAATAAATATCTCATAAAAAAATTACATACCCTGAATATATTCAGCAGCAAAATAGCAGCTGTTGCATAGTTTGAGGGTTTTTTTTATTTTTAACTTATTAATATGCCGATCAGATCCTTGTAATCAGAAACAAGGGACATTAATCTCATAAAATATGTAAACTGTATTTTATCTGGGGGAAAAAAAAAAAAAGGAAAATGTCAAAGCTTCTTTCCTTTCTTTTCTTTGGTTCATGAGGTGAGAAGGCATCTGCAGGTGGAGCTGAGAGTGACTGCAGGTTACCACCACAGGTTCAGAGCAGCAGATGAGAGATCAGGTGAGGGCAGGCAGCTTTAGGTCCATGGTTTAATTTTGGAGAAGCTCTGAGTCACAGTTCATGTGCCCAGAGTTGGTGGGCCTCTACACCCACCTCAGAAGAATCATGTTTACAAAAGGTATCCCTTGTAAACAGAGACAAACGGGGATTTAGGTCAGCACCTACAAGGAGAGTCACTTTTAATGACTAAAATAAATAGTTTTATAACACCACTAAGGAGAAGAGGGACAAAGCTTCCATGGACTATTTCTTCAGAAGCCAAAGTTTGCTAAGGAAAGGGGCAAAGACAGGAGCCAAGAATTGGCAGGGAAGAGATTCAGGGACTTTGTCATCAAATTTGAGGTGTTTTAAACAGACCTGATAGGGAACAAGAAGCTGTTTGGTGGTTTTTGAAAATCTCAGCTTCCACACAGCAAACTGAACCAGATGAAAAACTTGGGGTAGCCACGTGCTTAGCCAGTCACAATTTAGGAGAAAAGAACCTGAAAATTCAGAAGGAAACAAGGCAGAGCTGCATTTTGAAATTAGACTCAACAAATGTTTATATTTGATTGAGCTGAGGGCATTGAGCTCTTTAGATGTTTTTACGCTTTAATCAATATCCTTCCCTATGTTCATTAAAAACAGGAGTGAATGTTTCAGACCCATGAGTAGGAAGAGAGCAATGCAAAAGATGCTTGAGTTGGATCAGTTAAGTAGTTTTCTAGTGATGAAACACAATTAAAAATAATTGGGTCTTCTTGGGCTTGCCACACATCTCTTCAGAGGGAAGAGCACTCTGGTCATCTCTGCTACAGCCAACCAAGAGATACCTTCACACTGATGGTTTTATCAAATCTGGTTTATACTGACCCAGTAGGATTTGCCATCTAACCTTCCATGAACAGATCCAGTCACGTGGAATTAAATCTAGTGAGGCCAGTCCAGCCGTATGCACAAAAAAGCAGAATAACCTTTTGTCATGGATGTATTTTATGAAAAATCCTTTCCTTGGGATTTTTTCCTCCTGAGAAGCTGAGAGGCCTCAGGAACAAAATGTAAACAATGGTTATCTGCTGCTGTGGAATGTAACAGGTGCATCTGTTGGATGTTTCTAATTAATGGCCAATCACAGTCAGCTGGCTCAAACTCTCTGGTCAGTCACAAGATTTTATCATCATTCCATTCCTTTTCTTTCAAGCCTCTGGATGAAATCCTTCTATTCTTTTAATATAGTTTTAATATAATATATATATATATAATAAAATAATAAATCAGCCTTCTGAAGTATGGAGTCAAGATTCTCATCTTTTCCCTCATCCTGGGACCCCTGTGAACACCATCACAACCTTTGCAGAAGCTTGGAGGCAATAAGGTAATTACAACCTCACAGGAAAACACTAAGTTGGTGAAGATAACAACTAAAATTTTGCTTTGATTTTTCCAAATTGAAGGATGCCTACCGCTGCAGCTTTTTTTCGTTTGTTTCCACCAGCAATGTGCCATAAATTAATTGCAAACTGTGCTTTAGATATCAAATGCATACCTGAGTCTGAATATAAATTTTATGTCTGGAGGAAACTTCTGGTTTAATATCCCTGCACAAGATGAAAACTTTGAGGAAGATGCTCCACGAGCCATGAATTCTGTCTGAAATAAAGAAACATTTTTGCCTAGGTTTTTGGGGTTTTTTTTGGCAGAGTGCCTGCAGTGCGGTATTAAGCACCTACCTACCCTTAAACAGGTAAATTTAGGAACCTCAGGATTTGCTGGAAGCCAGACGAACAGGTAAAAAACCTGTGCAAAACCTCTTTCCTCAGGAACCTGGTAGCTGTCAAAAGCTGTGGCAAGGGATTGTGTTTGCCTTTGGTGCGTTCTGCCGCTCCTTATGTTCTGTGGCGCAGCGGATGCAAACTTGTGGCACAGCCGAGAGAGGAGCAGAACAGAAGGCAGAACCAGTGCCCCTGAGGACAGCCAAAGATGCAGAGGCAGCCCTGGGCTGTTCTGCAGGCAACAAGACACAACAGCTTCTGCAGTCAAATAACAATTCAGGTAGCAGGCTCACACCTGCACCTGCTGCAGTCAAAATGGAGCAGTTTCATCGCTGAGTGCCCCACAGTGGCCTCGTATTTCTCTGAACCAAAACCGTAGCCACAGGAAGAAATAACTAAAGGATTAAGCTGGAGTGAAAAATTTTAAACTGGATTTTTTCTTTTTTTTTTCGGTGCATGTCTGTAGAAGATGCTTTATATCTGATAACCTAGCTAGACAGATAATTTATGACCCATGGCCACTGAAATGAAAATCAGAAGACACTTATGAGTTCTGTTTCCACATTTACTGTTTCTGTCCTTATTTACAGGATGCTGATGAAATTTGTAGAATGTAATGCCAACACTGACCCCAGAAAGAAAATGTTCTTTGGGGGAAAAAAAAAATCTTTGGGAAAACCCTGGTAGATCAGCAAGTAGAGGCACTCACAGGACAGTGAGAGGCATTTACCCTCAGACCTTGGGCTGCCACTTGCTGCTTTTCACCCTGATGAGCTCCAGAGTTCCTGCAGGAGATGCGACAACAGCTGAACAATCCCAGCCCAGGTATTGGCACGTCTGCAGCCTCTGAGGTTTTGAGCTCTACAAGGATGCTTAAGCCTCACTCAGGAAGATTGAGAACCAGAAGAATGCAGTGCTTACTGATAAGGCAGATAAAGTCAGTCGGACCCACCAAACAGCCTGACAAGTGTTACTGATGACCCGTGGAAAACAAAGCACTGGAACCAGCCAAAGATGATTGCAGGAATGGTGACCTCGGAGGGAGGAGAGGGATCTTCCTGTACAGACAGTTCATAAACTGATGCCCAAACAGCAACTTTGAAAACGTTTTCAGACATCAGCTAGAGAAAAAAAAAGGCAGATTGGCAAGGAAGTTAGGTTTAAAGGAGATGGGAAGCAACGTAGAAATACATTATTTGTGAATCAGACTAGATAAGTGGACACTGAGCTCTTATTTTCTGAGTGCCAGCATGAAAAAGAAGGAAGGAAACAACAACTGTAGAAGCATCATTCATGTATTCCTGGCTGAAGTAATTTCCAGGTCACTTGTCTGCTTTGCTGTTGGACCTGGCTGGGTCCCCAGCACAAAAGTGGTTTACAAGGCATCTGCAGGCCCTGCAAAATCTGATGATCACGAGAATCAAATGAAGGTGCAGAATTTCACAAAACTGAAGCAGTACCAAGTTCCTTAAAGGAACTTAAGTGGTCAGTGGAGAGGACACAAACTTTAGTGTCCAGGAGAGAGGTCCAGGTGGCAGAGCCTGACAAATGACAAAAAATTTTGCACAGCTACAGGAAGAAATCACATCCCTACTTCCTCAAAGAATGCAACAAATGGGATATTGAAAAATGTAACTGTGTTCTTTGCACCTCCTGTGTGAGCTGCTCACCTTTATGCTCACCAAAGACCTCGATGAAGATCTAAAATGTTCAAAATAATCTCCTGCATTCTGTGCTTGAAATAAAAGGTACTAATCAGCCCATCAGGCTTCAGCAAGGAAAGATGGAACTCTTGAATCAGACTCATAAGAGTGACTAACTTTAATAAAATGGCACAGCACTCTCCCTTGGGCTTGTTGCATACACAAAAGACATCTCAGTGTCCTTTTTGAAGTGCCATGCTTTTATCCCACGTCAGGAGAGCAAAGGACTTTTCACAAGTTTTTGTTGTGTTTTGTTTTGTTATTTAATTTGGACAAACACGGAAGCTTTCCCTCAGATCCTTCAGAAGCTGCAGAAGTTAACATGCCATCTGGATGTCCCTGAAGCGTAGCAACAGAAACTGAGAGGCTGCTGTTATCAGCCTTCTGCACCACAAAGGCAAAACTCAGACTCTGGACTCCAAAAAAATATAAAATAAAATAAAATAAAATAAAATAAAATAAAATAAAATAAAATAAAATAAAATAAAATAAAATAAAATAAAATAAAATAAAATAAAATAAAATAAAATAAAATAAAATAAAATAAAATAATGAAGTGACATGAAATCAAAAAGTAAAATACAATAAAATGAAATGAAATAAAATAAAAGAATGAAGTGAAATGAAATAAAAAATAAAATAAAATAAAATGAAGTGAAATTAAATGAAATAAAAAATAAAATAAAATAAAATAATGAAATTAAATTAAAAAATAAAATAAAATAATGAAGTGAAATTAAATGAAAAAATAAAATGTAATAAAATATAATAATGTAGTGAAATGAAATAAAAAATAAAATAAAATAAAATAAAATAAAATAAAATAAAATAAAATAAAATAAAATAAAATAAAATAATGAAGTGAAATGTAATGAAAAAATAAAATAAAATAAAATAATAAGGAAGTGAAATGAAATAAAATGAAATAAAATGAAATGAAATTAAATGAAATAAAATAAAATAAAATAAAATAAAATAAAATAAAATAAAATAAAATAATGAAAATAAAATAATGAAGTGACATGAAATCAAAAAGTAAAATACAATAAAATGAAATGAAATAAAATAAAAGAATGAAGTGAAATGAAATAAAAAAATAAAATAAAATAAAATGAAGTGAAATGAAATAAAAAATAAAATAAAATAAAATAAAATAAAATAAAATAAAATAAAATAAAATAATGAAATTAAATTAAAAAATAAAATAAAATAAAAGAATGAAGTGAAATGAAATGAAAAAATAAAATGTAATAAAATATAATAATGTAGTGAAATGAAATATAAAATAAAATAAAATAAAATAAAATAAAATAAAATAAAATAAAATAAAATAAAATAAAATAAAATAAAATATTTCTTCTCACTCTTAAGACATTCCAGTGTTAATCAAGGGCAGTCACACAGAGGTATTCTGAGATACAAACCTGACCTGCAGGGTCAGAAGTTGTGAGTGGACAGCTAGTGTCACAGACAATGGGAAGGGAAGGAATGGCTGTGTCAGCAGTGCCCAGAGCTGTGTCCAGGCTCACGAAATCTCTCTGTGCCTGTGCTGATCACACCACTGTGGATCCATGTGTCTGCTGCAGATTCACAACTGCATCAAGCTGTAGCAGCTGTGGATCCATACAGTCAGAAGGGCTGAGGAGGAGGAGGTGAGTGTGAGCCTGTTCCTCAGAGATTCTGAGGAGGAAAATCATCTCCAGGTTGGAAAAATAAAGCTGAAGACATCACTACCAGAGGCAGTAATGTGGCCTCCCTAAATAGGAGGCATTTTTAACCCACAGAACATCTCATCCTCAGATAGACATCTCAAGTAGGTCAGTGGCTTGTGCCCTAGAAAGATTTATTCCTTTCCACCGCCTATAAAAAGCAACCCAGATGATTAGCTCAGATTTAGATATCTAGAATTAAGTGAGCTAAAATTCTTTCATTGTAAGAAGATACGATTATTTGCTTTGTTATTTAAACAAGGAATAAAAACATTATGCTTGTGCGAAGAATCACTTTCTGCCTGGAAAACAAGTTGTGGTGTTAGAATGCAGAAAGATGATTTCCTCAGGCACACAGAGACTGCAGATACCTCAACACAGCTGTAATTCATTGAGGGGCATCACATTCTGAACAAAGCCTTCAGGCATAAGTAATGCTAAAAAGCAGCATTAGAACTTACTGCCCAAATTGCACCAAAAGCTGGCATTTTGGTCACATTGACTCTGCATGAATAACACCTAGAGACAGAAAAATTGTGCCTTAGCAAGGGGTGTAACTCCAGACCTCTGACTGCTGTAATTTGCTGCATCTCCACTGACTCCAGCAAGGCTCTGCTAAATTACCCTGCAATGGATCTGCCCATTCCTGCCAGACTGGGGTGCTCAGCTAATTATCACAACACCCACCTTGCTCCACATCCCAGGTGCAGCTGCCGTGGCCTGAGAGCCCATTCCTTCCACAGAAATTCAGCAGCAGACACGTCTGGCTGCTCAAATACTCCAGCTGCTCACTGGCAAACGCTCCCTCCTTTCTGTAATTATTTTATGCTTTAAAAAAAAAATTTTATTTGATTGGGTGTTTTGTTTGCAGTGTTGTCTGATGAACAGCAGAGGATGCACAAAGAATACGTGGGCAGAGGAGCAGGAGGTGTCAGGTACCCACAGGGCCCAAAGTTTCCAACACCTTGCACACCAGAGGCACAGGGAAATTCTGGTTGCTGCTCCAAGTTCATACTGTCCCCAATGGGATGGGCAGAAACTAAACAGCAACACCTTCCCATGACTGAGTCCTTTGTATCATTTCATCAGTGTTAACTGTGCCCCTTGTCATCCCTGCAAACACCTGAATGCAGGAAAGTTTTCTCTTAACACAAAATCTCATGAAAAAAATTAACACACCCTGGCTTTTCTTAATTTTTGTGGGTGTTTGAAGTAGGCAGGAAGTTTGTCCTATTAGTCACTCGTTGGTTGTCATCTTTCAGATTACAGATTGAAACATTAAATTCAAGGGGTTTCACCAGAATTAAAAAAAAAAAAAAAAAAAAGCATTAAGGCATTAACAGATGAAATATCAGCATGACTTTGTTCAGCTTCATGCTAGCAAGCTAACAAAGAAGCAGTCCAAAGTGACAACTTAGTGAACCTGAAAACAAGGGAACACAAAAACTTATGGGTTAAACAACCAGGCAGGAAAAACCACTTATCTAATTGGAACCTTGGCCACTCCCAGGTATGTCTATGTTTAAGAGGGCAATTAATTGGTTTCCTGTGTTTGGCAGCAGTGAGGAGGCCAGCAAGGAGGTCCAAAAGCAAAGCAGTATCATGAATTACCACGGGCAAAGCTGCAGCTTGCTGCTAATTCAAAATCTGATCATGAATAGCCTATGATTTCAGGTTTAGAAATTTTTTTTTTTTTAAACTTTGGGTGTTATTTCTACCTTAGCATATGGATGTGAAATCTGGAAATCCATCAGAAGTACAGGCAAGTGTCTAAACACCTTCAAAAGCAAATTGCTAGAAAAATACTCGATATTGCAAGGAATTAATTTATGGAAAATGCCGAGATGCCTCAGACAATCAGTCTTGAAAATTACCAAGTAAGAAAATAGAACTATCTGGATTATGAGCTAATAATTAAATCAGAGCATCTGCCATTGCAAGCGTGTCATGAAATGCTGTGAAAAGGCACATACAAAGGGGTTTAGCTGGCAAAATTGTCAGAACTTCACAGCACAGAGGCTTTGGAAATTGCATCCCATTGCTGAAGTAGCTGACTGAGTGAACTTTTAAGACACAGCTTAGGAAGGATCCAGATTCAAATTGTGGAATAAAAAAAACCCCACAGAATATCCTGAACAGACCAAGTTTGTAAAGACTTACAACAGAGAGAAAAAAGTCTTAGAAATTTTTTTCTCACCAGGCTTACTGGCAAACTTGAGGGTGAGATATGTTCCCAGAAACATTGATCAGCTCACAAGTCAGTTGCGAATAGAGAAGCAGCAAAACCTGTTATTTGCAATGAATTTTTAAAATTTATTTCTAATGCCCACTTTTTACAAATTATATTATCTGCCCATAAATTGAATAGTAGACATTGTTTTAAATGTTTTGGTTTTATACTTTTTTTAAAAAGTCAGCAAAACTAAACTTTTTATATATAGTAGGGGTAAAAAAAAAGCTTATTGTTCTGATCTGGAATGGCAATTAAAGTAAAAATCAATTACATTTCTTCTAAATGGATCACAGATGTTAATGTTTTTGTTTTGGAACAGATACTTCTATATCATTGGTTGTTCTGAAAATGCTAAATAATCTAACCTTTCCCTCCCTTTCTAATAAGGAGTGTGAATACTTCTTTTTTTTATTAAATGCTGAAAATATTGAGCTTTATACAGGCAGACTTGGCAGCCTTTCCATGTTTACTTGGACTGTGAGGTATATTTTTATGTATATAACTCTGTATGTAAACCAATTTATTCTATTTTTTTTTTTTACTAAATCTGTTTTACTAGGCATGGATCAGACACTAGTAATGTCAGAAGACCTATTGTCTCGCCACTTAAAGTTGTGTAAATTGGAAAAAGCCACTGAAATAGGCAGAGTCACAGAGATTTAAAGACTGCAAGAGGAGAGGAAGGTCCAGGGTGTTTGAAATATCTGAGGCACATGAGTAAAATCACTCCTGCCAGTTCACAAACTCCAGATCAGCCCCGACAATTAGGCTGGAATTGTATTTTTCCTCCTGCAGCTTTGTATTGGTTTTTTGTTGGCAATATATTTCACCCACATCATTTGCTCTTTCGCAAGTGCATTTTGTCACTGCCAGTTGTCAAGGGGCCTGAACTGCAAAATTCAGACCCAGATCCCAATTCAGCTCCTGCTCCACTCTGCCCTGAATGAGACTTCTGGCTTGGACCACCTTGTAACCGAGAGCAAACCACAGCGTGTGGATTTGGACTCGGGTCCAGCCTCAGCTCCCACGGAGCCTGGAATTGTTCTGATTCCAGGGTTTGGTTCCAGACTTCTTGTAATTTGGGCAATTTAATATCTACTAACCTTTTATTTTTATTTTTGTACGTGTGCGTGCGTGCCAGTCCAGCAAAATAAAAAAAAAAAAAAGAAAAAGGAAAAGAGCCAAACCCAAAACAAAACAAGGGGAATCTAACAAATTGCTGTGGTTTCTTTTTTCCCCCCAATGTAGAGAAATGACAGATTAAAAGAAAAAAAATAATTTAAAAAAAAATAAAAGAAGTGTGTGGGAAACAGCTGCAAAGTAATGTTTAACCACACAGGACCAGACAAAGGCAGCCAGCGCTGGAGCCACCTGGGACAAAGGAGCATCCCGAGGATGCTCGCAGCATCCCGGGGATGCGGGCACACGCTCCGGGAACGGGAAGGAGAGGAGAGGCAATTCCCTCTCCCTGCAGCCGCGGTCACGCCTGCCTGGCAAAGCAGGAGGAGGAGGAGGACGGGAGCTGGTCACAAAGGATTTCCTGCCCACAACCAGGGCTTTGTGCTCTTTGTGAGGTGCGCCGCTCCTCCTCCAGCGCCCCGCCATCCAGTGAGATGGTGGTGGCGAGGTGAACCAGAGAGAAGAGCTGCGAGGACAATTAGAGCGTCAGGGAACGCGCCTGGTGGCTTAAATAAATCAAGGGTTTCTCTGTGGAGAGGCTCGTAAAGAGGGGCAAATTAATTAGAGATTACAGCCAACTATGAGGGATAAAAATTTGGTAATTGAGGGAGGATTCGGTCTGAAGACAAAGAGATGTTGGGGCTTAACGTCTACTGAAGACGAAGGTAAAACAATTAAACAAATTACAGCAGGAAGAAAAAAGAAAAAAGAGAAAAAAAGCAGGATGGCTAACTGCTAGGCAAACACACCAAACTGAGATTTAAAGATTTGCACTGAATTTTCCCTATAAATTCTGGGGTTTTCTCCCTTAGAACACAGGCTGCAGGTTAAGCAGGAATTAATTTTAGCAAGCTCAACCACATACACTGCAAAAAGAGTTGGAATAAAAGATCAAAACAGGCCCTCCTAGCTTTGTAAATAAGGAGTCCAATAATAAGCAGCTAAGCTCACATTCCAGGCTCCTGAGGACACATTGCAGGCAGGAACGTGACATGACTTTCCAAAGGCTGCATGACAAATCTGTGCCCGGACCTGAAGAGAGACCCCAGGATTCCCGACAGGAATGCTCTTTGTCCTTGCTGTGTTTCCATCCTGCCTTTTCTTTCTTTAAAGAGCTTATCCCCTTCCTGCCCCTCTCTCTTCCTCCTTTCCTCTGTGTTTGACACCACGTCCACTCCTGCCTGGTCTCTCCTCTGTCCCTCCTCCCCCTTTTTCTCCCATTTTTCTGTGGAGCCTCTGGAGCTGTGCACTGATATCTCCTGCAGAAGGACAGGGCTGGTGCACGCCCAAGCTCTTGGCCAGGCTTTTTGGGAGACACCCACAGCTGATAAAGACCAGGCAAAGGAGGTATGAGGGAAAAAGGAGGTTATTTGTGGTCTGAATGTCTCAGATTGTGGCTGCGTTGTGTCAAAGAGGGTGAGGGCTGCACTCCCTCCTCACCAGCAGCCAACATCAGCCTTGGCAACAGCAGCGTGGAGCTGACACTGCAGAAGAGGGACACAAGGAACTGTCCTGGCCACGAACAAGCCTGTAAAACCTCCTCAGTGATCTGCCTGAGCACCCTCCATCAGCACATGAGGAGTCATCCCACCCCTGACACCACCCCATCATTCCACTGCAATCCCACCACAGGGAGTGACCCATCAAAGCACATGGAAATGAGGGTGACCCCACCAGCAGCTTCAGCATTGGCCCTCTTAATTTTCCCAATTTCTTCTCACCATAACATGTGCATCTAAAATCTCAACCTTTAAACAGTCACTTTGCCTCGATTTCCAAACCCTCAGATCAGTTCTGTTCAAAAGAAGAACATATTAATAGCAACCTCTATATTCCCTCCAGGATGCTCTCAAGTCTTACTGTGTTTTTAATCTTTGCAGAGCCCAAAAAACCAACCACATCAGGTGATGTGAATACCAGGGGTTTTTTTCATTTCTTTATGGACGTGACTAGTTAGGAGTTCTGCAAAGATTAAAAACACCATTCGATAAAACTGTAGATTTGAAGAAGGTGCATCATGATATGATTAACAGGGGATTCAAAAGAGAAGATAAAAAGAATATTCCTGACATCCATAGAGTGGCAAAAATCTACAGAATAACTGGAGTAGCATTGACCTGCTCTTTAGTAACAGCAAGAGATAAAACAACCTCATCAAAACTTGGAAGGCATCAGAAGCAGAAAGATTAGGCTGAGATTTTTGTATTTCCAGATTGCAAAGAAAAGGAGTTGTTCAGTTGGTCTGGAATAAGTAAAACTGTGAGAATAGAAAGCAGAAGAATGTGTTTTGACCATAGGCGGCAGGCTGATGGTTGGGGGAAGAGAGGAATTGAGTTTCTCCTGTAGACTGGGGGAGCAAAAAAAGTGTCTACAGCACATGACATTTAAAACTGCAAGCAGAGTGCCACAACTGGTGTGTCATCCACATTCTCTAACTTCAGTTTTCTCAGTTTGCATTAAGGATACATTCAAAGCTCACTTCTTTAGAGTTTTGTTTTCATCTTACTCTTCAAGTGTGTTTTTCCCTTCCAGCACACAGTAAAAAGTGTTATATAACAGAATATTCTACCCTGGGAAAATATTTTTTGTTCTTGTTTGCAACTTTTCACTCTTTTCTGAAAAGTTATCCTCTTTTTGGGGTAAACACAGTGAAATAGAAAATGACAGGCAGAAGAGATGTTTATTATTGCACCTTTTGAGTAAGTCACAAGGCAGTGCCATGGTCTTGGCCCGCCACCACAGAGAGTATCTTGACCATTTGCTGTGACTCTTGGTAGGGTGACACATTATGAGACAATAAAGCTCATCAGTGGGTGATGATTCTGTTCCATGGCAACTTCCTGTGTTTCAAATCATTATTCTTCTATGCTGTAACACAAAGAAAACACTTTCATAAAAGCCTGAAAATGCCTGGTTTCAGGCATTTCTGTTACCTGGTGACTAGAATCCTTACCCAGAATTTTCCTTTTGTTTTTTTTCCCCCATTCCGGGTCACTCAAAATGAAGTGTTTGTTTTCCTCATTATAGCCAAAGCATAATCCTCTTCTCCCCACAATTTCACTCTAATTGTTTTGTCCTAAGCACAAGTGTTGTGAAAAACAGCAAGTAGTTGCTTCCATCAGACTCAACTTCAAAACGAGAACCAAAAATCCCAGATCTTGCTTTACTGCAGATACACGGTTTACTCTCATTGAAACAAGAACAAACAAAGTTTTTAATAAGGATAATCCTCTAAAGTTTGTACAGATGACTGCTGACCTAAAACTGCAAAAGAAAGAAGAATCAGGCCAAATCAACTGGGAGTTGTTGAGTAAATCCACCATGAGGGTGACACAGACTGAGCACTGAGTTGCAATTCTGAGTCCAGAGTGTGTTCTCTAAAATAGACTGGGGTCTTAGAGACCACATTTGATGGGGCTGGTGGTGGTGTTTCTGATTTTCCCATATGAGCAAGACATTCTTGGACACTCAGAGCATTGATTACCACCACTCCTTGTTTTCATCTTCCCTTTGCGCATTCTGCACTTTAAAGGAGAAAAATTTTCAATCAACACCAGCCTTGCTGGAGCACATGGCTTCATCACCTCTGCAAAACATTTAGCAAGGGGAATATTGCATGAGCAGCAGGGTAAATTTATCTGTTACTGGTGATGAGTGCTTCATTTTGGGTCAGACCCAAAACTGAAGAAGGAGGCAACCACCCTATTCTTCACAAAGTGCTTTCCCCTGTACTGCCCTGTCTTATCAACAAGACTCAAAGGCATGAAGGCTCAAAGATTCATCTCCACAGCCACACAGCACCACATTCGATTGTCCCAGACAGATTTTTGCTTTCCCAGCCCTCTGAGACTCCTGCAGTTGAATTACACAACGTCTCCTTCAGCAGCATCTGTGCAGCAGGAATCTTCAGCCCACAGAAAAGCTTGGGAGACAGACTGCTTCCTTACACGTGGTTGCTTTTGTCAGCACATAAATCAGCCCCTGAGAGGCCTCAGCAGAGCAGTCCTGGTCCAGGGGAGGGTGCCTTGGTTGGAGAGGAAGGGCAACTGTTCTAAGCCTGGCTGAGGAAAACAGAGAGCTGGGAAAAGTCCAGGAGCCAAGAACTTTATAGTTTTGAAAATCTCAAGGTGCTTTTTATGATAGTGTGGCTTCCTCAACAGACAATTCCACAGGAAATTGCAGAACATTTTCAGGGTGTGTTATCCAACTACAAAAGATGGGCATCATGAGGTGCAGAACATTGCAGACACAGTAGAAGGATCCCACAGGAGATTAGGGAGAAACTTGCAGTATCAGACAGTTCCTCATGGGCAGACACATGGGATTTCAAAGGGACTTTTGCTACTGCTTCTACTGCAGCAAAATTATATTTTTGCCTGTCTTCAGGGGATTACAAAACTTTCTGATTATCAGAAACATTCAAGGGTTCCTTACCATATCTCAGTCTTATTGGATCAAAACAATAAGAGGAGATTTTTGGCAGATGCCCGTGGAAGAAAGACCTATTGTAGCAGGAAAAAAAGATGCCTGGTGAAGCTCTGGAGGCCAAACTGCATGCACAGCACCCATGTGAAATTTCAGCTGCCCTCTCTCTGAAGAACAGCTGCTTCACTGAGCCTGCACGGCCCAGCAGGAGTCCCTGCTTTCCATCAGTCATCATGGAGAAAACTCTTGGCATAGAGCAGGGAGACTTCCTCTCCCAGACAGAGCAGAAACAGACTCTTGTCTTCACATCTTCCAACCATTTAGAGCTGCTTTAAAAAATGAAAAACAAACCCTCCTTGACTGCTGTTTCGCTATACTAATCAAATCATCTCAGACTCTATCAAAGAAGCCAAAGATGCTTGAAGGGTCTTTGGCATGTACAAAAGTGATTTCAGCATTTTCCTTTTCAGCCTTTAGTTTCTCAGCAACTGCCTTAGCAGCACCTTCAAGTGGATCAGCCTCAACTGTTGTCAGCTTGCAGCATCCCAGTTTGCATGCCCTACTTAACTGCTTGAAATTCAGAGGTATTGAGCACCTGGGACTCCGGTGGAATTTGATGAGATCCGTGGTTGCTTCCTCACCTCTGAAAAGTGAGGCCCACAGGACTTCTTTTGAAGGTGCCAATTGCTATCCTCTGTCCTGGCTTCCCATATTACTTCCAAACAAGCAGCTATCGCTCCCTGTGCTGGCAGGTTTGGCTTTTGAATGTTAAGTGTCCTGGTCGAAGACATAAATTTTAGTCCAACTTTATCTGTTTAAAGGAGACAGGGATTATATTACCTTGCAACTCCCTCTTAACTTTGTTCTATTTGATATCAAATATGAATTATTGACAGAATCACCCCAATCTGTCACATTTGATGAGACACACATATACCATGGAATACATTAAATGGAGAATACAATTTTAGAAGCACATGCAAGAGAAGCTGAGAGAGAATTAATTTCTAATTCAGTGTATGAAACAAGCAACAACAACCAAGAATATTATGAAGCTTTGTGACCTAACAGTAGCACAGGAAATGAAAGGTTTCAGTGAAGGCTAAAAGGGCAAACTACAGTCCCTTGTGAAAAAACAGCTGAAAAACAGACATGCACACACAAACAGACACATAAAGTTTCAGCTAGCAAATTTGATTTAAGGACTAGATTCCAAGGTTTTTAGTTGTGTTGAATGGCACCTTCCCACCAATGAATGATCCCTTTGAACCACCAAGACTACTTGTGTAACAAGGTACAATTCAGCTCAGGAGTGAAGTGAAAGGAATCAGAATCCATCCAGAAGTTAAAAGAAAACAGGAAATTCCATATCTCACAGTAATCAATGTGAAAAAAGAGTCAGGACTCCCCAGTGCTTCCCACACTAAGATATTCCAGCCATCCCCACACACCAACCTCCACTATCCCACACAATTGTTATCAAAAATCTCCACTGGGGCATACTGGTATTTGCATATGGGTGTTATTTAGTGAACTCAGCAGAAACCAGGGACTCCTGTGGCAGGAATGTAATCCTGGATCCTTTGAGGAGGAGGTTGTGATCCACAGCAGAGCCAGCCAAATGTGTGCACAGGAGAGAACCCTGAAGTTTCATCTGAGCAGGTTACCAACACCACTGCTGCTCCTTCTTCCCTGCTAACACTGAAAGTTTTTACAAGCACAGTGTGTTGTTCCCTGCTAGCTCAGTTGCCTTGTTTGGAAACTTTCTGTCCCTCCTGAAGATAGCTTCTGGCTCTTTCTCTCCATTCCCAGACAGACTTTATTTGAATGAGGAGGAAAAATAACAAAAAAAAAAAAAGCACAGTAACCATCCCTGCCCTTCATTAGAATTTTTCAGTTCCCAAAGTTTCAAGTACACTTTATAAAAGGTGGTAACCTTTTAAAGCTAGATTTGCCCTCTCTTCCCATCCAGTCAAAAAGACCTGAAAAACCTTTACCTCAGGACTAACTAAATTGCACATTAATGAGATCTGTAAGGTACACACATAATTGACTGGTCATTTTGCCCTGTTTTCTGATCAGGATAATGAGCACATCTCCTTTCTATGGCTTTTCTCAACACTCTCCAGATGTGCAATATCACAAATAAAAGGGGTATGAATTTCTGTTACTTGACTGGATAAGACTAATAAGCATGTGAGCTAAATGTGCAGTGGAAATTACATATCCAATAATAAATGAGGTCAAGTAACAAAAGAAACGCTCTATCAGAAGTGTAAAGTATCTTTATTTCTGTCAGAATTTTGACCATTATTGTGCTTGTGCATAGGTAAGTACAATTTCAGGCATACATTATGTTGAAATGAGTATGGATTGCCATTTATCTTCTGGTTGCAATGCTCTTCATTCAAAATTTTCCTCAGACCAAATTGCTTACCAAAAAAAAAAAAAAATCTGTGGAAACACAAAAAGTTGCTCGCCTATTCTTTCTGGAGACACACTGACAGGAGTAACACACAGCAAATCCATTAAAAGACTGGCTTATAAAATATGGATTCATTTATTCCAGGTCCTCAAAACACCTTCAAAAATTCCTGGCTGAGGTAAGGTTAAAGTTTAGAACTGGTGGGTATTGAGCAATTCAAGCTACAAGTTTTCATCTTCTTGTCCCAACCTCCAGCAAAGGAAAACAAACAGCAGCAAGGTGGCCTTGAGATGTTCTTAAAAAGGCAGAAGATCTGCTCCACGTAGAAGAGACCTATTTCAAGGTGAACCTTGGGAATAAGATGAGAAAGGGTCATTTATTCATAGCTCTTTCCAGAGGGTGCCATAAAAGAGGTCTTTAGAGTCAGCTTCAATCAGCTGTGAACAGTAGTTTCCTGCACAAAAAGCCTGGCTCCCACATTTTCACACCACATTGTGCAACTTGAACTTATATTTAATTCATTTTTCCCTTCAGACTTCAGAGTATTTAGCCATCTGTGACATCATTACACCAGCTACCAGATTCCCTTCGCTGCTACCAAGGCTGACAATTCAATAAAGTCTAATTGACGACCTTTTTAAAGGGGCCCAGATTAAGAGTAATTAGAACACAAATGAGTAACACTCAACATTCCGGTGATGTAGTGATTTGATCAAATTCAGCATACCTTAGGGGAGATATACTGAGCAGCAGTATGAGGAATGATCAGATTTATTGCAAGAAAGACACACAACAGACATTTTTTATTTATATGCTCACAATTCGGTATTAACTGAAGATTAGTCTCGTAAAAAAAAAAAAAAGAAAAGAAGAGGGAGAAAAAAGGAAGGTATTGTTGAAAATCAAGAAGTCCTTTAATTTATGATGAACTAGAAAGTAAAGAAAACATTCACGGAGTTAAGTGTCAAGACAGACAAGAGTGACTGAGTAAAAGAGATAGGTTATGGAGAATAGAATATTGATAGAGAAACTCTACAGTTAAAGTATTTACCAAGAGTCCCAGGCATGGGCATCTCTGTGTCTGTGCACACACTGAGACACACATTTGCCTTTTATCATTCCTGATGGGATTGGGTAGCCAGGCAGAAAGTGGGGCTGGTAAGGAGAGCAGCCTACCCTCAAACAAAGAGAAAGGGAGCACTGAAGATTTCATGCTGATCTTCAGCCAGAAGTCATAGAGGAGCAAGGAAGACATTCTAACACACCCTAAACACACATACTGAGAATATTTAATGAGAAGAGTGGTGAAATCCCTCCATCCTGGTAGAGTTTTGCTCCAGCATTGGGTGGGAAGTGTGCAGCACAGGGGTGCTGTTGCATTCCAGTCCCACTTTAAGGTCCCTGTGCTCCACATCACCAGGAATGTGATGTGATGCCTTTCCACCACGGGAACAGCGCTGCCAGCATGGTGCAGATCCTTGTCCAAGCGCCTCACTGGACCTCTAGGACCCTGACTGAGGCAGCACACTGGAAACACATCCTGCCTTTGCCCCTCCACCACTGCAGGGCTGCGGGAGGAGGAGAGGAGCGCTGTGAGTTCCACCAGCTCTCCCACGCAGCGCGAGCAGCACCCAGAGCGCTCCGAAGCAGGGAGGCAGCGAGCAGAAGAATCACGTAGCAGGGAGCTGCCAGCCTGCTGGCCCCAAAATAGACGTGCTACCTGAAGTGTTAATACAGGCCTCACTCGTCAGATATCTCAGCATTTCTCCTCGGTGCCAGGAGGCTGCACCCCGGTGACACCCCAGCGGGGTGTGGAGGAGGGAGGGTTAAACCTCATCCCACAGAGGAAGGCAGATTCAGAGCCTTGCCTAAGGTGGGAGTGCCAGCCCACTAAGCTGTTGACTCCACATTATGTTGCAGCTTTACAACTCTCATTATTTGGTCCTGTGCTGAAAATTCAGACGCATTATTAATGTAATTTGTTTCAAACAACACCAGCTGGTTGTGATGAAGCTCTCATTAAAATTTATCACCATGATAGTGTATAAATATATACATGTATATATTTATATATGTATCACAGGTGGGCCATACCTCTCCACAGTGAGATAATTCAGTGGCTGTAATTGAATTAAGTAATGCTGGTAAGTAAGCAACAATTTGAGTTTCTACCCATTGCTGTTGTCTTTTTCCTATGCATGACCTTGCAACATCTGCATGCATGTCCCCTCTTGTATTTTTTTTTGTGTTGCAGTAATTTGGCACAGCCAGAAATCTGCAGAAGACACCATCTCTCCACTCAGGGATAAAGAATTGAGATCAGAGAGTGACTGGAAATGGGCAGAGCCACACTGAGTCCCAGCTGAAGGGTGGCTGTGCTCACCCAGCCCCTCCAAAGCGCTTCCCTCTGGCACAACACAGAGTTCAGCCTGAAGCTCAGCCTTTTAGAGACTTCAAAAACGGTCTTAAACCCTCCTGTAGATAAGAACAGATCTTTCCTCTTAACCAGCATCACCCCTACAACTAAAGATGCACAATGTCTATGATGGGTGTCCTCCATGCTGCCTGACCAGCTGATTACCTAGAGGTTACTCCTCCCTAGATGAGTTATTCTGTGAATAGAGCATTAATTCTTAAAAAAAATATGCAAACAAAAACCAAAACAGAAATATGGTCAGGAATTGATCTTGTCCTAGACTGGCTTTTTTTTTTTCTGACTGTCATGACACAACTTGTATGGTTGATAATTTTAGTGAGGAACAGGCAGTGGATATGTTTCAGACTAGGGAAAATGTCTCTCAGTGAGATGTCTCAAGCTGGTTGAGATGGAAAACAAGGACAATGTTGTTTCATAGAGGGGAAAAGAGGCATTAACTTTTGGCAGCATTTCAGACAGAAATATTTTTATTTAGGTTTTTTTATCCCTTCTATAAAGCTCACTCAGCATTATCTCCATTACTAAGCAATCATGTTTACTGAGACCTGCCAATTTAGTCCTGCCTATATTTAGATCCAGGAAGCTTTATTTTACTTTATGTTTAATAAGACCTTTTGTAAGTGGTAAGAAGAACCCACTTCGTTCCATACTACCACAAATCTTTCATTTGTGGTAGCTAATGAAAGCTCAAAAACTATTATATTACAGAAAACAGGGGTAAAGGGGTAATAGTGGCTCTAAATATGGTTCTGTCTTCTCACAGGCAAGTTAACGACAGTTTTACCAGTGACCTCCCAAAACCTTCTGCTACAAAATTCCCTCTTAAAAGTTATGTGCTGTAGCCCTCACCATAAATATAAGTAGTGGTGCATCTTCCTATCAGTTCAACCATACTACAAGGGTCACCAACTATGAGTTTATTTTTCTTCATAGTATCAGTGAAGTCTCAAAATAGTCTTTTAGCAAGACTTTAGTGGTGTATAAAATATTGCTGGCACTTTAGTAGATCTTGGGGGGCTCAGTTTTTGACAAACACTCAGTTGCAAATGGTAATATGAGACTTTAAAAACAGGTAAAACTAAAGCATGGAGGTTAAAAATGTGAGCCAGAACAAAACAGAGAAAAGGAAGGTTGGTAACACTGTTAACCTTGGCATGGATGTCTGCAAGCATGAAGCACAGCATCACATGGATGAAGCCTTAGCATCCTGCATGAGCCTGGCTCCAGCTGACTTGGCTCCCTCTGGATGCTCCGGAACACTCCCCACACAGCCTGGACAAACCCCTCCCAAGGGCAAATAAATACTCCTTTCACAAATACAGACATTTCTGCTCCTAAACCTCCACATTTGGGAGAAAGTCTAGGTCCGAAATTTGGGAGCAAGTACATTCATCTCACCAACACCTACAAAAACTACAACATCCCTGGTTCCTGCAACTGGAAAGGTTTCATAGAGATACAAAGGAAATAATCCAAATTTCACAGCCAGGCAAACACTTCTTCACTGGTGAGCACAGCCTTGTAGCCTTTTAAGAAGGGTTTCACAAATTTATTTTGTGCAGGTATCATCACAAAGCCAAGCACATGGAGGAGAAGAGACATTCTGCTCCTTCAGTGTGGCATCCCCCACAATGCAGAGTGCAAATCCTGCAGTTAAACATGTTAGTTTAGATCAGTCATTTAAAAGTGGCTTTTTCTTCTCATAGTCTTCACACAAAACACTTGATGACTAAGATTTCTGGCCTTACAGCCCTAAATGAAGATCCTACTTCTCACTAGGTACTTCAAGGCTATATTTCGGGATGCACGTGGCTCACACAGAAACAAGATGCAGAGGGTTTGCAGCACTCCGTCTATTCAAAATCATGCCAATAAAACATCATAAAAGTACTATCCAGGTTGTCCCATGTCTATCATTAAAAGTGAGAATGCATGTTTATAAAGCTTCATTCTCTGACTGTGTACCTTCATCAAAATTAAAAAGAGGAAAAGAGCAAAGCGTTTCTTAGAGCAGCTTTCAGCAGATAATATCAAAAATGTTTGGTGTTTTGAGGGTTTTTTAAGTCTTTTGGTCTTGATTTTGTACCAGCAGCCAGCCCAGGAGAATGAACATGCCTGATTTCATGTTTGAATAGAAGGCAGCCCTGCCTAGCTTCATAATCTTTCATTTAATTATGGAATCACTAGCAACTCTTCCCTCTGTTTCAAAGCAAAGGCAGGTAAAAAGGAGAACAGGGGACTGTGTGATAAGTGTACATAAATCCAAAAAAAGAAGTTTTGCAGTGGAAAAGTGGGAGTCTGGGAGGAAATTTATATCCATGCATTTAATTCTTGCTTATCTTGTTCATGTGAGCTTTTCTCTTGACTGAGGAGTATGAATTACTGTAGAAATGTAAAAGTAGGAGTACCCTCCAGAGGACATCTGTTTCACATCACAGACAGATGTCTGTCTGACCCATTTTCAGGACTTGAAACAAGGATTCCAGAATATCCTCAGAAACCCTGTTCCAGTGCAGTATCATCCCCATAGCCAGAACATCTCTCTATCTGCTTGAGCTTATTCCATCCTTTTTTCTTTCTTTTTCTTTTTTACATCATTTTAAACAGGGAAAGCAGGCAAGTTCCCTTTTCTTTACAAGATTTTTAATAATATTTTGCATATTGTAGATGCATTACACTTTTTCCTTAGAAAAAAGCCCATACTCAGTTAATTCAGCTTTTCCTCACAAATATTGTTTTCTAGGCTTTGTTCTTTCTCCATCTAAAGGAGAATGATTTTCAAAATGTGCCATTACTGTTGGACACAGATGTAATATTCCTGGGTCAGACTCGACCACTCAGAGCAGAACTATATAATTATTTCCAAGTTATTCACAATATTGTTATTAATTCATACAATCGTGGAATTTACTCTTCACACATCTTCACATTTCTGGATTTCATTTTGCTTGTGCTCTGTGCTAAGCCTCTTTTATGAAAACCACTCTCAAACTAGTTGTTTCCCATTTTATACTTGTGCATTTGATTTTTCCTTCCTCAAAAGTAATACATTGCACTTGTCTTCCTTTATTGAATTTCATCCTATTGATTTCAGACACTTTCTTCAATTTATCAAGCCCATTTTGTATTCAAATCCTGTTCTGTTTGTAACCCCTCCTTGTTCAGTATCATATGCAATTTTTTGAAGTTTTCTACATATTCCATCATCAAAGCTGAAAATATTGAACAATACTGGACCTAAGACAGTCCTCTGTGGTATCTTATTTGATATGTTTTCCCAGTCTGACAACAAACCATTGATAACTGCTTTACTGATAAGCCAAATTTTTCAGTTTTGCACCCATCACATAATAACTTCATCTAAACCATATTTCTCCTGTTTACTTATGAAAATGTCAAGTGGATGTGTGTCAAAAGCCTCGCTAAAGTCAAGATCTATCACATCTGCTTCTTCCTCCTTATCCACTGGGCCAGTTACTCTGTCAAAGAAGGAAATGAGATTGCTTTGATGTGATTTGTTCTTGACAAACCCGAGCAGGCTGTTTCTTATCACCTTATTTTCCTCTAGGTGTTTACAAATTGATTGTTCAATAATTTGCTCCTGCATTTTTCTCAGTATCAAAGCCAGGGCTGACTGGCCTGTGATTCCCTGGGTCTTCCCATTTCCCCTTTTCAAAGACAGGTTCTGTGTTTGCCTTTCTCCTGTCCGCTGGGACCTCACTCATCCTCTCAGAGATAATTGCTAATAGCTCAGAGATCACCTCAGCCACTACCTGCAGTACTCCAGGGTGAATTTCACGAGGCCCTGCTGACTTGCATATATCTAACTTATCTGAGTATTCTTTAACCTCTGCACCTTTTCCCTGTATATTTAATGACTTGCTGCCCAGAGTGTGTTTCGCACTTTTAATGCTCAGAGGCAGCGATCCTAACAAGGCAGGTTTAATTTATTTTGGCTGGTGGAGCAGTCACTTTTCACTCCATAATGTCAATAAAGAAGAGTGGCTATATTCACTAAATGGGTAGGAAAGGTGCCCCTAAACCCAAAAACATGGTATTTGAAAATGTGACTGCTGCTCTGCTTCTGGAGAATAAATCCTCTGTGGACAGGCAAGCCCAGTGAGATTGTAACACCTTCTCATGGCCCTAAAGACCCTTGCTCTGGTCAGGTCCAGTTGCAGCAGCTCAGAAAACCAGCAGCTGCTTTTTTTATGCCATCCAAGTGACATCCAGACATCAGCCATTCCCCTACCAGTTCTTCCCACACCTGTAAGTATTTACAAAACATGACACCCATTTATACAATCAAACTTTATATAAAAGGTAGCAAGAGCATCCAGCAGGTGATAAAACAAAGATACATTGATCTAGAATTATACTTATTTCCTCAGATAAGGTTCCTTGGAGGTAGATTTAGCTACAGGTTAGTTCTTAGCTATTGTCCTTCTGTTTCAGCAGCTCTGTTCCTGTTTACAAAGAAGTCCTTACCTCTGTCTCTCAAATTCACACTTGACATGCCTGCTGTACTTGCAATTAGGGCAGGAGAAGCCCATTGTTCATGTTTTCCCCTCTGTCTTCTCTGCAGAAGTATTTCTCACTGGGGACCTAAAAGACAAAATATTGATTTTTTTTTTCTTCCTAAATGGCTTGTTCTTTTTTATTATGTTATCCGGGTGGTTTTAATTTCTTACTGCCTACTTTGAGGTAGCAACCTAAAGACAGCCAAAGATGAAGTTCTAACCCTAAGGCCTTGAAACAAAAGATACAGCATCTTCCCTCTGTCCCTCAGAAACAGAAATAAAATGGCTTAGTTGAAAGAAACCCACAGCAAGGAGGGTGTGAAGAAACCTTTACATTTCCTCACCTGTCGATTAACACGGAGGATGCACCCTGGACGCTGGAATGGCCTTTCTGACAGGTAGGAATCCTTCTCCCAGGCTGCAAAATCATTCTCACTTCAGTCCCGTGGTGAACTTCGTGGCAGCCAGTGCTGTGTGTGCCCGAGGGAGCCTCGGGGAAGCCACCAGGAAAAGCCACATGGGCACAGGATCACCACAAGGCTGGCAGCAGTAAACAAAGGGACTCTGAGCAAACACATTTCACAAGCGCGCAAGCATGTCATCCATAACTCAAGAGGGGATTCCTTTAAAAATACAATTCTCCCACTGCTTTCATACTCGAGGAAAGCATCACCAAGTTAAAGGCTTGTGAGTGGAAAATATTATATCTCTTGAAAATATTATTTCAAGAGATAAATTCTGGGGAAGAAAAACTCTCAGAGGAGGAAAATAGTGGAAATAAGCAGTGGTGAGCTCTGTCTGTACCTCAAGCAGCAGTGGAGTGGGTCAGCCTGGACCTCAGGCAGGCTCCAGCCCCCTCCACACACAGCCAGCGCTAGCAGGAGCGAACAATCCAGGATGGAAATTCCATGGCCTCTCTGGGCAACCTGGTTCCTGGTTCAGTCCACCATCCAAAGGACCAAATGTGCACTTTTTGCCTCAAAGCAGCATCCCCTTTCCAAGCTGTGTGCCCAGACCCTCTCACCTTGAGCCTCCCAGGAGAGCCCAGCTGCTGGTACTCCTTGCCCACGCATCCTTCTCCACATCCTTCCTGTCCCACCCACGGCACAGGGGTTTGCATTTCCCTTTTTTCAGCTTTCTGAGGTTGCCATCAGTCTATTTCCTCAGCTGTCACCTGCTACAGGTCAGCTGCAACTTCTGCACTGGGACAGCCAGCAATGATCCCGCTGAGAGACAGGAATGCAACATGAAAGACCAATACCCCACAAAAGGAAAACAAGGTGGAAAAAAGGGGCAGGATCAGAGGGAAAATGCTAATGGATGGTACAGAGACACACCAAAAGCTTGTGCACGGCACAACGACATGAAACTGCTAAATTTCAGTCTTGCCAGTCCCTGGCCTGATATCACCAGAGCTGGTGAGAGTTACAAGAGCATTTGAGAGGAATCTTGGCAGGTCAAAAACAACTGCAAAGGCATTAAACTTTTCTCCCATTCCCACAATGATCCAGCCAGGCTAGGACTGGCTTTTACAAATAAGCATCTGTGGAGGAGAACTCTCCAAGATGTCATGGTGCTGTAGAGAAAAGTTCATTTGATTACTTTCTGGAGAAGACATAAGACACATCTTCTCCAGAAAGTAATAACCCCCAAAATCTTAACTGCAACCAAATATCACAGACATAAACCAACAGTAAGCTCCAAAGATGCTTTTGCATGAGGGAAAAAGGGGTGAGGAAGAGCAAAGGAGAACATTCATATCTAAACAGTATTTAAGGTTTCTTTCCATTTACAAGGAGTGAGGCTTAGAAGCCAAGATGCAGACCAGGCAAAGTATAACTCCAGCATGACTAAGAATGGTCAAAAATAAAGAAATTATGTTCAACTCCAGCACATATTAGTGATTAATAAAATGATTCATGCACTCTAGAAGCAGAGAGAATTGAGAGAAGCTTATTACAAGGCACAAAAAAAAAGAGCACAATTGGACCAAAATATATTCTGCCATAAAAACAGACAAACTTCTTTCTATCATTAGCTACAAAAAGAGACTTCCAGTAACAGCTCTGATATAAAAGCACCAGCAATTCACAGCCCTTAAAATCATTCTATCTCCTTTCTGTGACCAGAGAATGCTCAAAGTTTTCTGAAGCACTGGGACTGTAGGTCCTAATGAGGTTTCTGTGGCCTTTACTTACAGCACGTGCACCTCACCCTCTTCTCTGTAACTCCTAGCACACTCTGTGAAGATAAAGTTTGCAGAAAACCTAAAAATATTCAGCAGGCATTCTATAGCTCTTCTCATTTACCTGCTCTGGTGTGAGATCCATGCAGGTCTTCCCCCTGCTTATGCAGGAGGCTTTTTCATCTAATTCACCAGAACTCTGATAAATTCGCATTCATGTGTTGTGCTGAGGCCTCTGGGCTGGCAGAATTTGTAGTTTGCTTAACAACTGCATTTTATTCAGGGAGAAAAACCAAAACCTAGTGAAATTATTCCTACACATGTTATATTCTCCAAGGTGCACGTCAAGATATAATTTTCAGCATGTTACTTAGTCATGGTCTGGAAACCTGACCACGAACAGTAGGCAGTATGGACCAGAGGGAAGCCCATGGTTGCTGTCCACCTCTGAGGGAATGACTGTCTCAGAGAAAACTAAAGATTAGGAACATGCATTTCACATAGAAACTCACACGAGTAATAGGATTACTAATAATAACTCATATGAGTAATACAAAAAGTCTGAGATTATTCCAGACTTTGAATTCAAATAATAAAATATGTCCCAAACAATGAGAGGTCTGGCTGAACCAAACTCATTTCTACCTCCAGCTCCTCTGACACTGACAAGCAGCATGTCTTTCTTTTGTCAGGGGGAAAGCAGGCTTGGCAGGCCAGCTGGTGACACAACCTTTATGAAAATGAGAAGTTAGAAAGAATGGCTGCTTTCTATGTTTATGCAGCAAGGTTGCCCCTTACCAAGGATGTCAGTCAGACACTGGGCTTTTCTCCCTCTCCTCCTTCAGGTTTTTTAGCAACTCTTCAAGCTCATTTCTTTGTTCTATCAACATAGCAGGTGGTCCATGTTGGGCATCCAGTCAAATAAATTTATGAACCATCTGAAAAAGCACACCAGGGCTCAAGCAGAGTCTGTGTTGTTGGTTTGGGTTATTTTTAAGGGTATAGACAGTGCTCAGATCCCCAGCTGGTGTAACCCTGCCCTGCTTTATTGGCTTTAACACTACCAGGCTGCTTCTGGTCAGGTCCTCACTGCTGCAACCTGGCTGCCAGGGAAACACTGGGAGAAGACCTGACCTACCCATTATTTTGTGTGTGTTAAATGATAACCTCCTCTTTTCCCCTCCAGCAAAAGGAAAAGACAGTGCTGCTTTCCCAGGATGCCACCACAAACATGATGCTGAGGAGACTTCTATAAACCTTCTCTGAACCACAGTGGGACAGGATTTGAAAGAGGGAAGAGCAGAAAGCACTGAGATACATCTGTGAGACACGGGCTTTCACCTGTGCACTCAGCTGTTGTGAGGATGTGCAAAGGGCATGCTGTGTTTGCATACACTTTAAACTGGCATGTTTACAAGCTGGTTTGCAAACACTCCTTCTGAGAACTGCAGCTAGCAAAGGGAAATGAAATTAGAAAATAATTATACTGATTTTTGATGTTTTTCCCTTCATCTCAGCCCCCCTTCTGTTTCTTCGTAGATCGTTCATGCTGAGGTGGTAAGTACACACAGAAGCATGGGGATAGAGATACAGACACAGATATAGATAAGATATAGATGCAGATAGATGATAGAGATAAAAATAGATTAGATACAGATGGATGTAAATAATAGACATAGATATATAGATATAGATAGATACAGATATAGGTATAGATATAGATATAGATATAGATATAGATATAGATGTGCATCTTTGTATTCCATTGCATTTTCCACATATGTTCCAACAACAAGACCTGTGTCCTGCTCTGACACCAGCTCAGACAGTTACACCCTGTCTTGCTAACGACCTCCCCAGAGTTTCTCCTGTATGCAGGTTTTCTTTCTTACCTCTATCCTAAACAGTTTTCCTTCCTTTGATGCAAAGCTAGTGGCTACAGCACATCCTTTCAGCACTGCCAACATAAGGTTCAGCTTGTGCCTCCCAGTCCCACTGCACCTTTAAGGAAATTCCTGAGTAAAGTGACTGATTTGTAAAGATAGACCTCCAAGTTCACATTTGGTTTAGGTGTAAAGCCCCCCATGTTTGCACCTAGAAGAATTAATCCTTGGAGGAAATGAGGGAACATTTCTTACGTGATTTCTTCACCATGTGAGCAGACAACACCCAGTCACATCAGTTCCACACTGTAGAGATCAGATTAGCACCTGAGGATTGTCTTCAGACACCTTTAATGTATGATTTACTTCAACTTAGAACTCTGTTTTCTTAAAGGTGGTTTCATCTGCTACCACTGACTCCCTGGCACAAGTCCATCCTAGCCAGGTCTGCTGTGAGGAAGTCTGTTCAACAGGCTCTGCACAACTTCAATGGCTGATAAATAAAGAAGCAAGTGTTTCTCCACTCTTAGCAATTTCCATGGCTCTGAGGTTCCTGACATGCTGGAGCTGATTGGTCAGTCACATTCCTGCCCTGGCTTAAGGCTTTAAGAAGTGTAACCTCCTTTCATGCAATGTCTTAGAATGATGTCAAGTTTGAATGATTTCACATGAGCTTCAGAAGGTAAATCTCCTTCTGTTTACTTAAACACATACACAGTGCCCAGTGGAGAGCTCTTCTTTGGCAAAGAGAAATGTTTCTGGATTCTACCCTGCAAAGCAATAGAAAGAAAGACTATTCTCCTCACCTCTGATTGCTATCACCAGCTACTGTAATTTACTACCACAGGGAAATGAGAAATACAGGCTTGGAGCACTTGCTTGAATCATGTGGGAAGTCAGGCAACATTGGCCTTGCAATCTGTGATGCTATTCCAAATTGCATTTTAACCCCCACTCCTCTTTGATGACTTATCTTAGAAGAAAATAAAAAAGCAAGCTACAAGTGATGAATGACAAACAACAGATCACCCATCCAAGAGCTCTTTAAAGAAGAATCAGATAAAAAGGTGGAAGTGAGCTGGATAATGTTAGGGTCCTGTTTTCTACCCTGTTGTTTGATGTAGGATGGAGACAAATCTTCAAGCCAAAATGTTAGAGAGAAAGAAAGGTAATATTTTTAATGAACATGGACACTTCTCATGTGAAGGCTCTCTGCACATCATTTGTGGGTTTTCTGCAATATTAATGACTTGATGGCTATAATCAGTGCTCCTGGCTACATTAACAACAAAGAGTAGAGTGAGTATTGTTTAAAACTTCATTTTTTAAGAAAAACTTTGCAAATACTCTCTTCAAGAATGGGAGAGAGCAAAAAAATCTCAGCTTTATTTTTTCCTTCCTGTTTATTCATACAGCTCCCAAAATAGCTTTAGAAAACTGGTAGACACATACCTCATTATTTACTGGGTATATGGACAGCTCACATGGATTAGAAGAAAAATGTTCTCTCTTGTGTCACAGTTTGATCAAACTGCCTAGCTGCATTTTGGAGATTTTGCCCTTCATTTATTTATTTGCAGTTGGACTCCGTCAAAATCACGAGGAAAATAACCAGTGGCCTAATCCAGAGTGGTCACACTGTTCTTGCAAGTTATGGTAAGCCTTGCTTACCAAAATAAAAATCTCAGGGTAATGGGATTTTAAAGCTCCCTCCAAGTATTAGTTCCCTTCCTAAACACCAAGAACCCACTAAATAGCAAAGAAATCCTCTTGAAGGAATGTCCAGTTTGGTAAGAACCATAATGAATTCAGGCTGAGGAAAGGAAACGCACACTCTTCCTATACACAGAGACAATTTGACAGATAATTATTCCAGTGAGTCAGTTATGAAGTAGACTTCCTCTGATAAGAAACAATTTGCCATCATCCCTTTTTGTTGTTGTTATTCCCTCCTCAGTGTCATGACAGAAACTGCTGGGGAAGGAGGGGGAGGTCCAGCTGTTTAAGCAAGGAGGGAGAGTCTGGTGCTTTTAGATTTACAGGTATTCAAAGACCACAGAAGTTTTTAAAAGCGAGTTCTGACAACCCTGAAATTATTGGACTTCCTTCAAAGAGGGGCCACAGGAAATGAGTTTGTCCTCCAACACACTCACTCCCAGTTCTGTTTCCTCAGGGGAACAGCAGGTGACTTCAGTCATTCTGACTGAGGCTCTGTAGCACTTTTCTGCATTTCCACCATTAATGCCACCTGATTTTTTAGTGTCTTACAGGAAGAAGTACAATGCATGAAACCTTAAACACCTTGGGATTAATAAAAGCACTCTGAATATACTGGGAAATGTTACTGTTCCTCCCTGAAACACTGATTTTGTGGTTAACCTGATCAAATGTCTTTACAGACCAGGCAAAGACTCTGCTAGATTCACTGGGTGTTGGATTCAGACCAAAGAGACTCAGGAGAAAAATTTCGAACAGCATGCAGTAATTGCTCCTTAAATTGCAATGATTTTGTAAAACCTTCCTCTTACCACAGTCAGTGCAACACTCCAGGCAGGAGAGACAGGAACATAGGTGGCTCAAGGTAAGAAGAAAAATTACAGCAGTTACTGCTTTAACCAAACACTTCCCAGTTCTCAGCCACTGGTCTCTCCATGGGATGCAAGGCCTGTATGTCAGGGAGTGTTTTGATTGTATAGAGTTTGATAATGCTGACAAAAAGGTTGATGGTTCATGCACAGAAATCAGGGGGAAGGCCAGCAAGATATCACAGTGAGAGACTTCTTGTAGACCACCCAACCAGGAGGAAGAGGCAGCTGGGAGAAGTCTGAGTCTCTTGTACTTGTGGGGGACATCAACTGACCATGTGACTGCTGGAAATACAACAGAGCACAGAGGAAACAGTCTAGGATGTTTCTGAAATGGCAGAGAAGCTCCTGATAGTTAGTGAGCAAGGCAATGAGGGAAAATGGCCACTGGATCTGCTACTCAGGAAGAGAGAAGAGCTGGTGGGTGATGGGACAGCTGGATACTATCTTGGGTTTGGTGATCATGAAGGTGATTTTTGATTTCCAGAGAAGTGAGCAGAACAGCCACCTTGGACTTCCAGAGGGCAGACTTTGGCATGGTTAGGGGACTAGGTGACAAAGTCCCCTGGGAAGGCATCCTGGAGGACAAAGGAACCCAGGAACACTGGATATTCTTCAAGGTGCAGGAGCAGATTGACCCCATGTGCCATAAGATGAGCCAGTGGGGAAGAATGGCCTGACCTCTCTGAACTGAGAGCTGTGTCTAGAATTCAGGGGAAAAAAAAGGAAGAGCTTACAACCTTTGGATGAAGGATGAATCACATTAAGGAGAACAACGAGGGTGAGATTAGAGATTACACAGAAAGAAAATCAGAAGGTCCAAAGCCCAGCTGGAACTTAATCTGACTGCTGACAATGTAATTATTTTTATAAATTCATCAACAACAAAATGAGAGCTAAGGAGAATCTCCATCCTTTCCTCCAGGAATTACAGGCCTGTCACATGCCCTCAGTGCCAGGGAGGCCATGGAGCAGGTCACCTTGAGTGCCACCAGCAGCAGGGACAGGACAGCCAGGGCATCAGGCTCGGCCAGCCTGGGTTTAGGAGAGGCAGGTCCTGCCTGACCAAGCTGATCTCCACCTGTGCCAAGGTGAGCTGCTCAGGGACAGGCTGTGGATGTGTCTGCCTGGGCTTCACAGAGCCTTTGACACCTTCTCCCACAGCATCTCCTGGAGGAACTGGCTGCCCATGGACAGGGCCCTGTGCCCGGGGGAGGAACGGGCTGAGGGCAGGGCTGGGAGCGGTGGGACATGGAGGGACACCCGGCTGGGCTGGCACCAGGGGGGCTCCCATGGGATCAGGGCTGGCCAGGCCTGTTTGACATCCTCACCAAAAGGGGGATCCAGGCCCCTCAGGCAGTTCCTGACAGCACCAGGCTGGGTGGGATGTGGATGTGCTGGAGGGCAGGAGGGCTCTGCAGAGGGCTCTGGCCAGCCCGGATCCATGGGCTGAGGGACAGCTAGGGCCAGTGCTGGGTCCTGCCCTGGGCTCACAACAACCCCGTGGAGCTGCAGGCTGGGGGAAAGGGGCTGGGACAGGCCCCGGGGGTGCTGTGCCAGCAGCCGGACACAGCCCAGGGGTGCCCGGGGGCCCAGAGGCCGATGGCCCCGGGGCTGTGCCGGCCTGGGGCGGCAGCGGGAGCGGGGCAGGGCCCGTCCCTGGGCCGGCCCTGCTGAGGCCGCACCTCAAATCTTGGGGCCTGCTCTGGGCCCTCACACAACTTGAAAAACCAACAATTCCAGAGAAGAAAATGAAGCTGGAAAAGGGTCTGGAGCCCCAGGAGAGGCTGAAGGAGCCGGGAAGGGGCTCAGCCTGGAGCAAAGGAGGCTCAGGGGGCCCTTGTGGCTCTGCACAGCTCCTGCCAGGAGGGGACAGCCGGGGATGAGGCGATGTCAGGCTCTGCTTCCAAGTAATGAGGGACAGGATGAGAAGAAACAGCCTCAAGTTGTACCAGGGGAGGTTTAGTTTGAATACCAGGAAAAATTTATTCACCGAAAGGGTTGTCAAGCACTGGAACACGCTGCCCGGGGAAGTATTTGAATCACTGTCCCTTGAGGCATTTAAAAGACAAGTAGAAGTGGCACTAAGAGACAAGGTTTAGTGGTGGGCTTGGCAGTGCTGGGTTAATGGTTGGACTCAATTATCTTAAATTACCGAATTCCAGCTCAAATTGCTTTATCATTGTATTCTATGATTCTAAGCACCGAATCAGTGAAGATGAGCATCATGTTAGGAATGCAAAGCACTTAATAAAATAAAGGCTAGCATCTCTGAAATATAAAAAACACTAACATTTGATTACCTGGGAAGACACTCCAGGGAAAAAATCATGACCACTGAAAATAATTTTCAAATTATACACAGTACGATGTAAGCATTCAAAACTAGAAGCAAGCAGTGTAAAATGGATTTTTCCAAAAGAGCATCCAATGGTGAATTCAGGAATAATTTGCAATGGGGTCTGACTGCCCTTTGCTTTGAGTGTGCTACAGCTGTTTAAACCCAAGAAAAACAGGTCAAAGCTCCCATCAAATGAAGCAGGATTGGCTTTTTTTCTTCTTTCCATTGTTGCAAATTAAGATGCAAGTTATTACAAATAATTGCAGACGAGAGGGAGAAAGGCCTCCAGTTCTGTTCCCTTCACACTGCAGCCAAACAAAAGGCTCATGGGAAAGAACAAAAATTGTTTAAAGGTCTGTAGTAAACACTGAACACAAAATTGAAGTCTGATGAGACTTTTTGTACGTTTACTCTATGTGGTCACTTGAGACTGATTTGAGCCCTGCGGACAGCAAGACCTACAGCTTTTACAGCAAGGCTACTCTCTTGCCAGGTAAGTCCTTCAAATTGCTGCATGGCTCCTCCTGAGTCAACAGCAAGAGGCAGAGATTATGATCAGTGAAGAGAGGTACACAAATAATCACAGGCATTATTCAGAAAATTGGACATTTAGACCTTGAGCTGAAGGCCCACCAAACTCACCAGGAGATTTTCCACTCTTTCCAGTGGGCTCTGGATCTGACACTAATCCAGTGAATTTTAGGATTTCCTCTGTCCAGATATGCACTTAGCAGACCCCTTTTTTAAATTCATCACAGAGGAGCAGATGAAAATCACCTTTCAAACAGTGATGTTGATTACAGAGGAATAGAATGTGTGTCCTGAAATAATTTAAATATTGTCATCCCTCACTGTTATTAATTTAAGAGCATTTTTTGGACTGTAATATTAAAACTTGCAAAACTTGTAAACTTTATAAACTTTAGGAAGAAAGCAAGGAGGAAGGAAGCTTTTCCAGCTATTGCCTGTATAGCCCATCATCACAGAGGTTGGTGGCCTCTGCTGGAAAGCCTCAGTGGAGCCAAGCCTCACCTCAGGGTCTTTCTGCTCCTCCTGGCAGGAGAGAAGAGAGAGAAATCACTTCATGGTCAGAGAGAGGTGGTCCATTTGAGTTTTATAACCTTCATCCTCAAGCAGGAGCAAGGCAAAGGGACCCTAAACCACCTCCTTGGTGAAGAATAGTTTTCTCCTTGTTTCATGCAGGTCCAACCTGCTGCATCCCCTCTCTGCTCACTCCACACCTGTTCACCCATTTTCTCCTTGGCATGTTTCAATACTACAATGAATATATGGAGCAGGGATTTATCCTTCACCTTCTCGTGTGGTCCTACTGAAGGGACCTGGAATTTCCAGGCAATGCTGTCTCAGTCTAACTCATTGAGTGAGGAATTTCAGCTCAGACACATGACAGAATATGACTAACATGAGGCATAGAGTGAGCAGGCTCTGTCAACAAAACACAAACAGCCACAAAAAATACACTCTGATATGTGTGTGTTTGTTTCAGAGAATACCTGCTGTGACTGCATGCTGCTATTTTTTCCATTTACTAGCCCAGAAGAGATAATTACAAGGCAAAATGAAAAAAACCAAAACAAACAAAACAACTGAAATTAAACTTTCCACAAGATGACAATATTTCAATGCTTTAGCAAACACTTCAAAGATGTTTTCCAGTGTTGGTGTTCCAGGTACCCTTGCAGCCTGATCTAAGCCCCTGTGAAAGCCATCAGAATCCCATTCATTCATTTGCATGAACTCAATTTAGGCCCCATGTGTGTCAGTAATCAACATTATCTCTAATCCCATCCTCTGTGTGTTTACTTGCATGCTCAAAAAGAGGAGTCAAACAGGTGAAAACGGCAGCAATGTCACATTTTCCCACCCAGCTCTGCAAGCAGGATCCAGTGGGCATGAATTTGTGTGGGATGAAGGGACAGAAGCACCTGCAGGAAGGGGTGGCTCAGTGCTCATGAGGCTCCCAGCAAGCTGGGTGCTGCCACCACCCCACAAAAGTGTCACACGGGGGGTATAGCCAGCACTGCCACTCCCAGTGTGTGACAGCATTGGCACCAAGGATGCCAATTAAACAGAGGCCTCCATTTGGAGACATGCAGGGAGGGATAACCCGATGAAACTGAACCAGAGGGGAGTGTCAGGATCCAAAAAAACACCAAGCAATGCTATAGGACAAACCAGAAGGTAAAAAGCATTGCCTCAAATGCACACACTAATTTATACCCATGTATAACCAGGTCAGTGCTAGGGGGTGACAGCAGCCATTGTGTTATTGGTGCATTTGGGACAGTGCTTCCCACTGCAGCCAAACCAGCTTGTCCAGGGGATGTCTGTCAATTTAATCCTGCCTAGGATCCAGCCAGAGCTGTCATTTCCCACCTGTGCTAAATAACTGCTCGTGTATATTCATGAACACTGGTCTTATTACTAAGAATACACCTAATGTGTGTTGCACTGTAACAGGAGACAACTTACAACAGGCCTATTAAAGGAAATCTCAGAGATCACAGAATTGACACATTCTGTTTAAAGGCAGCCACACTTACACTTGATTGCATAACTAGAGACAAGTTTGTTATGTTCCTCATCTTTCATGAATACTCATATTTACTAGTTTAAAACACGAGATAAAAGCCAGACAAGCTTTGGCAAAGGAATGGGGGACAATATCAAAATTATAAACTAGGCATATTTATAGGTGTAAACAGATCTAGAAAAGGAAGCCTTAGATATAATAACCACTCAATGATGTGGGGCAAACACTGAGACTTGAAAGCAAGAAATATCCAACAATTTGTAACATCAAAACCAGCATTTGCAGGTCTTAGCAGGCAAATAAAATATGAACAACAAATAAGCATGCATAAGAAGGGAACAACCACATTAAATACTTTGATCATTGCTACAGAATGAGTGTTTTACAACAAGACAATGCGTAATTGATTGTGTAATTATTCGTAAATGCTGATTATTTTGAGACTAAGTATAGTTTCTCTAGCTCATACCAAGGATGCCATGCTGCATTGCAGCTGAAATTGTAATTTTGGAAAAGTGAGGCAAGGTGTCAGGAAGCATGCAGAAGGAGTACTGAATTGTTAGCAGTGAATTAAAGCCACAGGTTTGGGTGACATAATACATCCAGAATTTAAAAGCAGCGAAACAAAAGCATAATAATAATAATAAAAATTCTTTAATTTTTTTAAAGAACCACACACAACAAAAAAAAAAAAAAAAAACAACCAAAAACCAGAAAAAAAAAAAAAAAACAAACAGAAAAACCAACCAAGCAAACACACAAAAAACATTGAAAGCCAGAGAAGCATCCTTGCATGTTTCCACATCAAGGCTGTGTTTAGGAGAAATGGCTTATGAACTCAAAAGTGAATTATATAAGGCAGTTATGTGGTTTTTGTTTAAAAAAAAAAGGAGCAGACAAAGAGACATAATAAAAAAGGAACACAGACTGGAGCATGTTAACATCAGCAGTAGAGACAGCCTGGGAAACTATTTTAAGAGATCAAGAGGAAAAATATTTAGAAAAGTATGAGCTGACTAAGAACAGGCGATGTGAATATCTAGAAATGGAGATCAAGTCTCCCCTGTTGGAATTCACTAGGAATGATGCCTCTCAGGTCCAACAGCATTGCACATTTGGAACAGCAGGAAGGTCTGCTGCCATCTCCAGAGAAACTCCTGGACTCACCCCTGGACCTCTTTATGGCTTTTTTGTGTCCTGCACAGAACCCACGATTTCACAGCTCCTGCAGGAAAGAAATCATGTAGTGAGGAGCTTGATTCTGTGGCTAGAAAATCCCTTCTGAATTAAACCCAGAAAGCAAGAGGAATCTGCTTCAGAATGCCTTAGTGCTCTTTGATGCACAGCCAAAGATCATTCTCCTCTTCATATTTCCAGCACATTTAGCCGTAGCCTGTTCAGTTCTGCATTTTTCACATAAGTGGCCATTGTCAGTGCAGGAGGAGCTGTGAATATTCCTGTTTAGTCTGGGGTAGCATGACTGCAGGAGAAGCACATCTAGTGCAGGGAGGAGAGTATATGTGTCATTTGCTGGCCAGCAGACATCCAAGGAGCTGATAGCTAAGAAGGCCACCCCAATCCTTCTCAAACGAGGGTGAGCCATTAAAATCAATGCAGGTCTGTTTATTTCAGCTCTGTCATGCTTGGTTAGGGAGCAAAGACATGGCAAGAGAGTGGCACAAATAGACTGGAATAGTGAGCATGCATGAGCTGACACCAGCTAGGGATCTCATCTGGTGATGAGACCAGGGAAATGCTGCCTGGGACATTTACGAGCTGAGGGTGCAAGACAGTTTGGAGACCACTGCAAGATGTTATTTTTGATCACTTTCTTCTGCTGAAATAAATGGAAGTCAACATGATAACACTGGAGCAGATGCCAATGTCCACAGCCAGAAGCTATTAAAAAATTATGAATAAAACAACTCAGAAAAGTTTGGCATTTTGCTGAGCAGGAGCCTGGCAAGGAGAAATATTTCTCTTCTACATTATGGGAACAGTGAGAAGGAAATGTCACCAAAGTCTAGATACTGCTGCTCAGTAAATCCCATCTCCTTTTCACATGGGTCAGCAGTGATCTCATCAGAATAGGGAATGGCATGATTGGAATCAGCCACTCTGGCTAATAAGTGGTGCAGCAAACTGTACCAGTTGCTTCTTGGAGCCTGTGCACAGAGAAACCAGGCCCAGGATTCTATTTGGGCTCTTGGTTTGTTCAGAACTTGTCATTTTAGGACAAAACATAAGATTGCACCCAGGAACTTCCAAACAGTCTTTCAAACACCCTGTAACACTCAGTAGATGCAGCATTGCTGCAGAAAACATTAAGCCAGTCACTACTTTCTAACCCTCTGCCCCATGGTTCCTCTTATCTCCACTTTCCTCAGATGGTCAGCCCTGACCTTTTCATCACCCGAGCCACTGACAGCCCTTCTCACATCCCTCCAAACAAATACATCAAAATCCCAGCAGCTGGGACACGTTTACATTTGACAGGAGCCCTGGCAGGCCACCCGAGTCAAGCTGGAATGGTGCACACTTCTTGGGGATGAAAAGGATTAGGAAGAAGGGCCTGATGCTGGTGTAAGCCCCCAGTGCACAGAAAAGGCTGGGGGAGGAGAGGTGATGATCTTGTGGAGAACGAGGACAGGTGGGGTCTGTATACCAGTGCTGCCATCTCAGATGCCTGTGGAGAAGAAACAATAAATACTAGATAAAGTGCTCTAAGGGTTAAGAACTTCAAGGGGATAGCCTGCACAGTCTCAAAGAAGAGATAATAAAGAGTGTGTAACACTAGATCCAGCCTCTATGTAAAGATAATCTACTCGATGGAGGCTTAATCCTAGCAAGAGCTGTGTAAAGTCTGGGAAAAAAGGGGGCATAGTGTGAACCCTGAATAGTCTAATTGATCCCAAAAGTAGAGCTCCTTTTTATATGTAAATATCCCATCTCCCTTCAACCTCTTGATCATCCAGGGTCTAATCAAGGAGCTCCTAAAAAGACATGTGCTGTCAGGAGGAAAACCCATCCCCTTGTACAAAGTTCTTCTCTCTCACCTAAGGTTTCAAGCTGTGACGTCTTTCATGTCACTTTAGTCTCAGAAGCTCATGGACATCCTCTGGTGCAGGTGATTGTGGCACAGCACAGACACGAGGCTCTCTGCCCATCACTCTGTGGCCATGCTGGGCACAGCGGCTCCAGAGCCAAAGCAAAAGAGCACCAGAGAACTCATGGGATTGCTTCAGGAAGTTTGTGAGTTTCGAGCACTTTCTTCTGCCTAAAGGGAGACAAGTCTGTGGCAGAAGCTGTTTTAAATGAAGACACCACACCCTTGCTTCTGTAGAAGCTAGCTGTGTTGTGTGACCAAGAAAAATTACTTGAGATCCAAAGAGACAGCCTTCTTGAGCATAATTAATTTTCCTGTCCTCACAGCTTTGGTGTTTTTGTGAATGCAAGAAGAAGCACAAAAAGGCTGCTGTGGAGCAGCCCATGCAGACTTCCTCTTGGACAATCCTTCTCCAAGGAGTGATGAGCCACCAAGGGCACCCTGGCTCCAAACACCACCATCATCACCAGAGGAGCAGCAAGGTCACAGTTCATGGTGATGATGAGGCCTCTCCATCCAGGCCCCACTCCGCAGTTAAAAAATATGGTCAGATTTGTCACAGGATGTGCAGGTAGCCTCAAAGCACCTGGAATTTCCTGCTTCAGCTGCCTCTTGTCTCGGAGAGGGAAGGGAATGCCATTCCCTGCCTAACACTAATGTCACAGATACTGATGGGAATGGGTTAGGAATTCTGTGGTCCCTTCAAGTAAGCTCCCCTTCTGGGAGACTTCTGCCTTGGACTTGCTGGCAGCCACGGAGCCCTGCTCCTCCTGAGAAGAGGGGAGGTGTGAAGACAGCTCTTCACCATCAGGGTGCCAAGAAGGGCAGTGGGAAAGGGACGGGATGAGAGGAGTTCCTCACCACACGGGAAGCATTTCAGTGGTTTCCTGTCTTCCTTTTTTGCTTCTGCTCACTTGTCAGCTGGTTTTGCTTTCTTCATTATGCTGGGGAAATTAGAAGCTCCAGAGAACTATGTGGAAGCCAGAGTAGGAGCCAGTCCCCTTCTTCACTCACTGTCTGCATAGCAGAAGGCAACAGAAATCAGCATAGTTAAATACACCACAGTCTGATCTGAGGCTCACTGAAGATCACTGACATTAATTAGGCTTCTGCCTTGCTTCCTTCCAACAGCTAAAATGGCAAAGCAGAGGGAAACTGTCTAGAAATAGATGATTTTACCCATCCTGTGGAAACAGATCAGCAAAACAGCAAAAGCAGCAGCTATGATTGGCCAAATGGTCTGTGCTTGTTCTGCAGAGGTCTCACAACATATCCCTCTCACTTTGCATTCTAGATGTTTGTGTTTTTCTACAAATTGCATTGTTACTGTATATTTCCTTGTCTGAAAAATTTCCTTCAGACGAAAATAAAATCAATGCTCTAGCTGATGCTCGGAATGATGTGGCCCCAACACACAAACACACACATCTGTTGTCAGAACTCTTCTGCCTTTCTTTTCCTTTCTTTTAATACGAGTCTGGAATCCACTGAGTGTTCTTCAAGTCTAAGCTCCAAACATTTCAAACAGCACAAAAGGTATGACAAGATGAAAGAAAATGTCCACAAATAGACAGCTAGACAACTAGTTAGCAGCTGTCTGCTTTTCTTCAGAGTTTTGTGTGTGTGTGTGTTTTTTGTTGAGTTTGGTTTTTTGTGGGGTTTTTTTTCCCCCTGCAGGGGGAAAAAAACCCCAACTTTATTTTTCAATCTTGAAGGAACTGACTGCAGATTCTTTTGTTCTGGCAAGATTCCAGCCCTGTTTAGCACTGGAAGTGGGGGAGGAGGTGAACTTATGATGCCATGTGTAACCTTGAACCTGAGAAATGTCTAACACAGTATGTGTACAGTTGCAGCAGTTTAAATGGCATTGATAATTTTCAACTTTTGTATTGCACTGATCATAACTTAATGATGTTTTGGTGTTCTATCAAGTCAGGGTATTTATGCAGAAAAAGGAACCAAAAAGAGCAGGTTTTGATTAAAAATGTGTATGGGCTTTTGGGACCTGGTTTAAATATTTCAGATCTTGAGCAAGCATGGAGCCTGCAGTTGAAGTTATTTATCTTCTCCCTAGACAAATCTGGCTGGGGGGAGGGGTGGCAGTTCTCAAACGCTTGATTTTAATTACTGTTGTTGTTTGCAAGTATTTTTCTTCTGTCATTTCTGTTCTCCTTCTCCCCCTAAACAGATGATCAGCAGACAACATGGACTCCTGTCTAACTTGCAGATTTAATTTGGAAACCTGAGCATCCAACGCAAATATGAAACACAAGCTGCAGTTGGATTCTCCTCCAAATCTTTGCCTGTCGCTCACTCAGAGAATTCAGTCGCTCCTTTTGTGAGGCTTAGTGTAAGGCTGGAAAACTTTCCCTTCTCACCTCCTTCTGGGTCTCTTTGTGTGTCCATAAATGAATGTGTGTGTGTGTGTGTGTGTGTGTGTGTGTGTGTGTGTGTGTGCACAGGAGTCAGCACGCCAGACGGCATTCCACAGCAGAAGGTAATTTCTCCTTCCCCCCTTTATTTGCACATTTAGCATGAGTTGCATTCCTCCAGCACCTGATGAAAGAATGAAGTGATATTGTCAAAGGCTGGGCTACAGAAGATGTGTGGAAGAAACCTCCCTTGTCTGGATGGATCACATATAACCAGACAGAGCAGAGTTTCCATCCCACTGAAATAAATTTGTATGGCAACACTTAACTCTGCAGCTCTTTCCATTAGCAGCTTCCAAGACATTTTCCTTTTTTTTTCCCTTTCCTACCCAGTCTCTTCCCTGCACTTTCAGATCCTAAGTTCTTCAAGACAGAGCATTTATTACCCTGTTTGTAATCATAGCAGGTGCTATATTGGTTTTAGTAGAATGGTGATCTCAATTAGCATTTCAACCACTTTCATACAAACAACAGATAAGTACATCAGGTTAACCCCAGATTTGGGTGGCTGACAGTTGTGCTCTAGGTTCAGAATTCTCCCGATGGAACTTGGGGCAGTTCTGGCCAGAGAGACCACAGGGTTTTGCATTTCACTTGAACCCTGGGACATATTGTCCTAAGCAAGGACAAACCTGAATCCTAAGCTAGGGCTGCAGGTGGCCGTGTGGGTTTGCAAAACCCACCCTGATCCAGAGAGATGCCTGAAATTTAAACAATAGCTTTTCTCATTCGGGTACAGATTTTGTGTGTGACTATTTCACCCCCTTCAGCCCAAAAGCTGTTGGGATTTTACTCCAGTGACCCTGTATAAATGTAATCAGTCTTAACAGATAGTGACATCTCTCTCTGGAGGAAGGGTAAGGATCAGGTTCAGATTGTTACCCACAAGACTGAACCATGGAGAAAACTCAAAAGGGCAGCTCCTTAAGAGTGGTAAATCCCTGCAGTCAAGCTGAAGGGAACTGTGTGGCTATGCCTTGCCACCTCATCCCTTGCTGGAAACACCAAAACCTCCAGCTCCTTGAACCACTGAGGATAGTCTAAAATAGAAAAAGGCAGCAAAGCACACACAGCTTTCATCAGTCAGGGCCCCTGTTTGTGCTTGTCAAGGTAACCCTGCCAACATTCACCTGCTTGAAGGGTGCCTGAGGCTCCTCCTCCCAGCTGAAGCCCTCAGGATGTGAGCAAGATACACCAGCAGCAGCTGAAGGCCCTTTTTCTGCTGCTTGCAGCAGTTCTTGAGCTAGGGTTTGTAGAGACAAGGAGGTCATTGTATTTGCAAGGGAACGCACGAGCTCAAGGCAAAGTCTGTCACAGAAGTGGGGCTCACAGGCAGAGATGGCGCTGTAGGTGGGTTCAAAACAAAAAAAAAAAAAAAAAAAAAAAAAAAAAAAAAAAAAAAAAAAAATCAGGCTTAGTCCCTGGCCTTTTCACCAGTGTAAGGAAGCACAGCCTCATGGGACATTACTCCAGCATCTTCCTAGCACTGTTTGAGAATAAGTGATTGCATCAGCCGTGGAGGACTTGGGGAATTGGGCCATGAGTTAGCACAAGGTTAAAAAGACTGTGCAAATAAAAACTCGCTTGCAGCACAAAGGACATCACAGTTCAAGGCCAGAAGCTTCTCTCTGTTGTTCTGGAACTAATTTCAAACATGAATCAGAAGTCTAACATGGAGAGGTTACTGTCAATAACCCCTTCCTGAGAGTGCCTTGTTTAATGAGATGTTTAACTGGGTGATATGAGAATGAATTCATAAGCAAGTGAGGGAAAAGGTCCATTGCTTTCTTTTCCTCAGTAAGGAAGGAACAAAGGAAAAAAAGGAGACTGAACCAAGGGAGAAGAATAGAGGAGATGGACAACAAGTGAAAAATAAAGAAATTATGTGAGCGTGCACACAATAACAAACACTTTACCCAAAATCAGTGGTTCGCCATCAGGAAGATGACCATGTGCTGCTAACAATGAAGACCCCTGGCAAATTCTTGCAGGCAAGGGTGAAGGATTTAGAACCCCAGCCCCAGGGGAGCTCAATGTGCAACTGCAAGACTTGGAAAGTCCCTTTCTCCACGGCAGCCCAGCCAGCCAGCACAGAGAGAGCAGAGAGCACTGGGATGGCCATTGTAAATCACCCTGTACAGCAGGATCATCTGTAATGTTCTTAAGCCTGAAGAGCAGAGCAAAATCTCAGCAATTTCAGGCCACCAAAACATCTCTTCACAGTAGTCCCTTCTCAATCCTGTCATCATCAACACATGGTTAATGAGAGGGTTCAAAATCTCAGGCCTGGATCTTGTACAGATGTTTGCTATCTGTTTCCTGTCAAGGTTCCCACTGATATCAACGAGCGAGGAGCTCAAATACCTCTGTGGAGCTGAGCCTTGGAGTGCAAGACAAATACATGGGAAGGATAAAGGCACAGAGAGAGCTGTTTCACAGCCTCCAGGCGGCTCTAAATTAGATGAAGGCATTGCTCCAACTCTGAGCCAGCCCTTTGGAGATGCTTCAGCAGCCCACATCTGTGTTACAGAGCTTCACTGAGGACATTCACAGTGAGCTCCCAAGGAAAGACCCAGTGTTCAAGCAAAACACAAGTTGCCTCAGAGTGTCAGGACACAGGGTCTGAAATTTCCCCACTTTTTAATTTTTATTTTTCCTGCAGGGAGTCTTCTCACAGAGCTGGTACAAAGAAGCCTTCTAGGCATGGAAGGCTCACTGCTTTGTGTAGGCATGAAGGAAGGAGGAAACAGGACACTTCAGGTATTTATTTTAAAAGTCTATCATGCATTTGGATGGCTGCTGGTGCCAAAACTAATCATGCTAGTGGAAGAGGTACAGAAGCAGAACAAGCAAAGCATGGAGAGCAAGTAAAAGGGAAGGAGCCTGGAATGACAAGCAGGAAAGGGAACTCTAGAGATCAGAGGGTTTTCAATGTGTTGCACATGCTGCAGCCTTTTAAACAGCATATTATGGCTCCTGAAACATTTTAAACAATATAACATGGTTCAAAGGTTTAAAAATATGGCATGGCATCTCCAGTGTATAACTCTGCTGGAGCCAGATAGTGCATGCTGCCCTCACAAATTGAGAGGAAGAGAATTAAAGAGGAAATAAAATGCTCATTTTAATCACCCATTGTCCTTTGAGGATCTTTTTCTGTCCCCTTCATAGTGTAATGCAGAGTAACAGGCAATTGCCATGTCCCCAGCTGATAGTTAGGCTGCCCAGGATCCCAGTGTTATAAACTCCCTATTTTCTCTCCCCTCTTTCACAGATGCATCTTCATACACACTGACAATTGCATCAGTGCCATTACCTTTGGATAGAAAAGCCTGAAAAGTGAAATCATTGGCGGCCAAAGGCAACATAATCAGCTGCTCTCATTACTTCCAGAATACATGGGGTTTCCATGTGGAGAAGTCACAGAGGTGCAAAGGGCTGACTAATGGAAGAGCAGAAGATGTGGGCACGTGAGGCATTTGCCGCAGGATGAGGAAGTGTGGCATTATCTGAAACCCTCTGCACATGGAAATCATCCCTCCCTGCTGTTTGGTGTCCTTCAAGAGACGAATCCCACCCACAAGGCATTTAATGGACTCTTGCAAGGGGCTTCATTAACTGAGTCTTCAGGGCATCCAAAATACTTTGTGCAGGCCCAGGTAAGTGAAGGGATTAAATTATACTTTACTTTGCTAAGCTGTCTTTTACCCAAGTATGCTCCCAAGTAAACTGTCTTTTACCGAAGCCATCTTTTTACCCAGGTATAAATTGCAATGGGTGCAAACTGCAAACTGTACTGCTTTGAGAGGAAGGGGAAAAAAAGAGGTAATCACCACAAATTATACTTTTTCAAGTTATCATCATCTTGCTCTGTCTCTGTCAAATTGCTCCTCAAACACAGCAGTCTGTGAAGCCACCTGATTCCTCTGCTTGCCTTTTTTTTTTCCCTTCCTCTCTTTGTACTATTTATACTTCTTGGATAAAATCTGCACTTTTGCATATCTCAGCCATTTCAAGGGCTGAGATGATGAACTGCACTGTTTAGTCCTTTCCATCACAGTGTCACTAGTGGTCATGTCCCTGATTATCTCTAAGGACAATGCATTCAATAATAGATTCAATCCAAATCTGTCTATAATTATGATCAAGGATGATATACTAAGTTATATATGTGAAGGAATGGTTCATTTTTCAAGCCTACATGTTGTTTTTCAAATTCTTTGTAACCTTGGTCTGCAACTTCACCAAACAGTGAATGTGACTTTTCACTAAACTGATTTCACCTCTCTTTAAAAGAAAAAGAACAAAAAATAAAAGAACAAACCATCCTTACACACATACATTTCACACACTTTAACTTTTTTCCTACTTGTACCATTTTGGGGATGTTGGTTTTCTCCTGGGCTTTAGAAAAAACAAATTCAGTTCCCTGTAAAACTCACTTAGTATCTGATGTGGGGTTTTGGGTGGTGAAAGGAAAAGAGAAATCTGCTCTGAAAAGAAAACTCTGCTCTTTGAGCTCGGTCTGTGCTCAGGACTACTTCAGTGCCTTTAGGAAGGCAGGTAGAGGTCTGTTATTTCTTGCTTGGACCTTTAAAATTCCTCCTCTGCTCCTTGCCTCTGCTGGGAACAATTTCACTGCAATTACTGAAACGAAGTCCCTGAATTCCACTCTGTAGCTATTCACATGACCCTCAGTGTTTTAGACTTGATTTTTCTCCAGTTTTCTCCACAACAGGAAGAGTTGTGAGGAAATTTTCCTCAGTCAATGGCTACAGGTTTCTATTAAAAACTTTTGCTACTTGTAACACTTCTCAAAAACCTTTAAAAAACAAACCTAGCATTGGAATTATTCAATCAAATGGTATTAAAAGCACAGATTATGCTTTAGAAACCACTTACAAAGAAGGTTTTTACAGATCAGTGAGGACGCTAGCGAGGAGGGGCCCCTGATATGAATGGAAACGTTTGTTTCAATCCTCATTTATCTTAAGGCCCGGGTGCTTTCTGGACAGTGAAACATTCTTCTCCTCCCTGCACTTGGAAAAGTGAGGATCAAGTTGCGAGAGAGTGCCCTTGAATGCTCAAGTAAGGAATTTGCTAAGTGGCCTCCTCAGCCAGCACAGCTCCCATGCTAACGGTGGCTTCATAATTCCCTTTGCCCTTGGCTGCAGGATTACCCATCCTTTCTTATCACCACCAGCTGAGCCCCCACACTTGCATCCACCCACAAAACCATGGCCACTTCTCATGTTTAAAATGTTTGCCATTTCTCCACCACACTAAAATTTTAACCAAGCCTTGATAAGGATGTAAAAAAAAAAAAAACCCACAGTTTTGTAAAGGTCCCAGTGTTCTTAATTTTATATTTTTTTCCCCAGGGCTGCTCAGGGATCCCTGGAACTGCATGTTTGCAAGGGGCTGCTCCAGACTGCCTGGATTCCACACACCCCTGCACTATATGCAGGATAATGGGTTATTAATTGTCACTGAGGCCACCAGTCACATGGATCTGGAATCCACCTAATATTTAAGGAAAGCAGAAGAAGACATTGGAATGTTTTGGTCTTCTTACAAGCAAGCATTAGATGGGTTAAATCTATTTAAGCCTCATTAAGTTATTCAGTGCAAACATGGGGTCCCACAGAATCTCTCCCGAAATCAGCAGTAATACTCTTTAAGAGAAGCAGAGCCCAGTCCTTGGTGAGGCAGTGGCCTCCACAGCTGTATCAGACACCATATTTGCAGCCCTGTTCTAAACCCCAACTTCTGTTGATGCTTGTGGAATTTTGGCCAGAGCAAAGATCACAGTGTTTGTCCTGCAACTTGCACAGCTAGCTTGAAGCTTTTCTTCTTCCTGCCATCCAAAGCTTCTTGGGATTAGACAGGACTGATACTGATGTATGAACATCTTAAAAGGACTGTACATAGCTTCCAGGCTGAAGACTAAACATTGCTGCGTAAAACAGATTTTGGCAGTGATTCTATAGGATGAACCTAATCAGAGCAGACAGATTACAATACATGGTAAAGGCATGGAGTTGAAAAGAAAAAAAGGATTTGCTCTGCAGTATTGCATAATACATTCTGGAGAAACTAGAAAACCTTTCAGAGCAGCTGGGACAGAGGGAAATGAACCATTTGTTCCCAAGTGAAATAAACAAAAGAAGAAAATGCTCCAAACTGTCTCCAAACTAGGAAAGGAATGGTGGTGAGAAAAAGTGACCAGAGCCTGAACAAAGCTTTTCACATTGTCCAGCTCCTGACAGTAGCTCTGTTTCAAATGCACAGGCCCATATCTCCTCATCCCCTGGTCAGTCCTGGTGAGCCACAGAGCTCTGCAAGGGAATGCAGCCTTTGGCAGACATCACTGGATGCCTGCAGTGCAGCACCAGCCAACACAGCTGCTCTGTTTTTCAGTCCTGGTATGTCATCTGATGAAGGAAAAAAAATCAAAGCAACCCCTTCTTGCTCCAAATCACCTGCACTGCTCTGGATGTGACCAAGAAAACATTCCAGACACCTGAGATGAGTTTGGCTGAGGAACATAATTTTCAGTACAAAAAACCCACACAGCGAAGTTCAGACAGAGTGGAAAGACCTGCAAATCAGAAGAAGGAGAGAACTCTCTGTGGTGTTGACTGTGAAACATTAAACATAGTCAGTCATATCTTCCTTGCTTACTTTTTTTGTCACCAAAATGTGACTGTTGGATTTTTTTTTTTTTTTCTTTTGTAGATGACAACCAACACCATCAAGAGAGAGATCACAAAACTGACTCCTGGTACCTGCTTGACAAGAGTGTGAGTTCTTCACATCATCCCTCTCTTTTTAAGACTTAAAGTTAGGGACCATTCTGACATTTTGATTCATGTAAGGAAACTGCTAACTTGAACTCGAGAACCTGAAAGAAAGCCAAGCAACCATCTTGTCCAGGCTTGCTGCCTTTATAGAGCATCTCTCAAGATTTTATATTTCTGACTTAATGCCAGTACTCCTTTGCCTTTTAAAACAGAACCCAAACAAGGTTCTTGTTTCAGCAATAGCACTGTGAGTCAGTCTGAAACTCTAATCATGTTGCCTTTCTGGGGAAGTCTTACTGAAAACTTAGGAGATAAATTGTTCGTTCTTTTATACAGCCTTGTATTCAGAGCCAGTGAATTGAGGCAGAGGGACAATTGTGGCAATTCACCCATGCATCCTGATTCTCATTTATTCAGTCTCCTTCTCAGTGCAGACTGGAAAAGCTCAGTTCCCAAGGTGAGCAGCTAAACCTCTGGGCATGCCCTGAGGGACACACCTGGAGCACTTGTGAGTGGCTGCCTGCAATAACACCTCCTGATCTCTCTTGGAAACGCACTTAACTCAAATCAGACCTTTCTCTTGCACACTTCTGGTCAGCAGGCTGGTCCAGAACCTCCTTCAAGCACTTAAGCATCTTCACCTATTTTCCAGAGGAAAAAGAAAATCTCTACAGTGAGCACGTAGCAATTTCTTCCTGTCTTAGTTCAGTTCTTTATGAAAAAATTGCCTCCCTCAACTATCCCCCGCACACCCTGCCATACTTAAATTCAACAGTCATGTTCCTTCTTTTGTGTCATCCCCATAGGAGGAGCAGATTCATGTTCTTGAGTTTCTGGATTTAAAATAAACTGCATGTCCAGAGCTGTGCACATGTGTATGATGGTGTGTTCTCCCTTCTTACTGGTTCTGCAAGACTGAACTGCTGGGAGTGAATCTTCTCATGAACCCTAAAGCACACATGAGGACTCCCCTTAGCCCTTGGTTATTCTGCAACAGTTTGCTGAGCTGGGAGTTGTACTTCACCTGTTCCTGTGCCAAGGCAAAGGAAGAAGGTAAACACATTTCAGTGGCTGGGAAAATTAGACCTTTCTTGACCTTGCATTTTCACTCTGAATGCAAGGACTGTTCTGCTTGCCTAAATTCCCATATTTTTCCTCCTTTCACAAGGAAATAGTGCAGTTCAGGCAGTTGAGAGAGGCATTTGGAGGAGGAACAATCAGAAGAGGGTTTCATGTTGCAATGGCTTCCTGAGTGAGAGGAGACAGGCATGGGAAATAATAACTCTGCTGCAATGTCAGGGCCGAGGAGATTTCTATTTCCAATTTAAATGTAATTTTAAGAGCTCTTTGTAGCAGCAAGGGTTCACTTCAAGAACGTGGAGGCTTAGTACACAAATTGTGTAGTCCACAAAAAGGTTCCCATCAATTTCAGGGCGACGTGCCTTATGAATGTGTGCTCTTATGCTGCAATCAGGAATGAGGGAGCACTTTAAAAATGCTGGTGCTGTGCAATATTTATGGGGTTTTTCTTCCCGCATCATTCAGTTCTTGCACTCTTCAGGCAATTCCAACACTGCTCATCTGTAGATTGTGATGCTTGGTTTTCTTCAGGGATACCAAAAGAGAGAATGGTAGGGTGATTTTAGGAGCATGGTAAGAAAGTAAAGTCTGTATTGCTGGAGTTTGACAGTCTCAGGTTGATTTTAAATAAAGAAAAACTTAATGGTAGAACACTAACAGACTGCCCACAAATGCAATGCCCTGTGATCTGATATCCTGCAATTCCTGTAGCCTTCAAAAGGTAAATATGTTCTTACCATACTTCCCCACATAATGTTTAGAAATCCTCACTGGTGCTTTTCACAGTGATTAATTATGTTGAATTATCAGATGGACTAAAAAGGAAAGGATTTTTATTCTGGAAGGACAGCTAACTGGACAGAAAGAAGGAGAAAATTAAACACTCTGCAGGCTTTTCAACTTTGAATATCAACAAAGTTCTTCTAAGCAAATTCAGCAGTAGGGGAGAAAGACAGACAGACAATTCTGAGAAAATGCTCAGTCTAATATGTGGTTGAAAGGTATCCAGTCTGGAAAGTGGAGAACTCTCCAGACCAAGAGGGGTCAAATTTGCAACTCAAGTCATGTCCCAGTTTTTCACACATGCAGCAGCATTCACTTGATTTCCATAAAATATCAAGTAGCTAAAGCAACATTCACAGCACATCCTTGCAATCTGCTTAAAGCAGGATTTCTGAAATCTAGTAGACATGAACTCTAAAAGTTGGTACAGAGTTCCTCCACTCCATCAATGCTCTGGGCTGCCACCAGCAAATATTAAGAAAACATGTACAAATAGGAAATGCCATCTTTGCTTTCACTCTTGGCATCAGAGCAGTGAAATCCAGACATGTGGAAGCAGAGTGTGAGGCTGTGTTTCAATGTCTCTCCAGCTGCATGAAAACCCTGGTTTGCTCAAAGAGCCACCCAAGGGGATAACTCACTTTTTTCTTCAAACATTTTTCTGTGTTTTTATTACTGAAGGGGAAGTGCTGCAGGACTTATTTAGGGAGTGATAGTGGATGACAGATTAAATATGAGCTCACAGTGAGAGACTGTAGCACAAAGAGGCAAATACCATACTGGGATGTGGAGCAGGATTACTTGCAAGACTACAGAGGTAATAATTCCTCCATACATAGCCCTGGTGAGGCCCCTCTTGGAAAACCGTGATCAGTTTTGGGCAACTCAATATAAAAAGGAAGTCAATAAAATAGAGTGACTACAATGAACAGTGATAAAGATAAGAGGGTTGGAAGGTATGATGTATGAGCAAGGGAACCCAACTTACTAAACACAGCTGAAAGTTGGAGGAAAGGAAAGGGCAAGGGGAGTAGGGACATGACAATGCCAAAGTATTCATAGGTGGCTGGAAAACTTGACTGTGTCTGTAGACATATTTCAGAGATAGCGAACAAAAAATGTAATTTTTCATGGAGAATTTTAAAATAGGTTTAAACAATTCCCTTGCTCCTCCTCATCTTATAGATATATTTAGGTTATGGGAAGGAACAAAGTAATTTATGAAGGGGAAAAAGAAAAAAAAAAAGGGCATTTTGGAGAGAAAATAAGCTTTACTCTAACAGAAATAAAAACAAAGAAAAAAAACTGGAGTGCACAGCTCCAAGTAGACACTCACACAGGTTCTCACACACTAGCATATTTTGTCCCCAAGAAAAAAAAAAATCTTCATGATGTGTTACCAGCCAGCTCTAATCAAAGGCTGACATCCAAACTTCATCCTATCCTTAAAGATTAGATTTTCCTGGGTAACTTTATCACAGTGCTCATGTGGCGACTCTCAGCAGCCTTGCGTCCATCACCACACAAGGCCAGCACTGTGCTTGGGAAGGTTTCCTTCTGGATGGGCTGGATGAGCTCCACCTGGGCTGGTGGTCAGGGAAGAGCAGCTGGCATGGCTCTAAAGCAAGGAGAGCTCCTAGATTTCAACCTGCTGAAGCCCTGACCTGCTTGGGCATCTCTAAGCACTCAGACTAATGTAATTAATAACGAGGTGGCTGAGCCTGCCTGGGGGTGGAGGTAGCAACTGGAGCTGGAGTGAGAAAACTGACAGAGCCAGCCCTGCATGATTCCAACAGAGCTGGTTTGGAGCTGGGGAGTACAGAAAAATGCTCTTTTTGCACTGTTCATTCCCACTCATGGCTTTACATCAGCTCAGCTGCACACCTGCAGTTAATACACGGAGCTGTCTTCTGGAGACAGTCTTTTTTATGATCTTGTTTGCATAGTCCTTCCACCAGCTTGCCTGTTTCCTGGCAGTTCCCCCTTCCTTCAACATCCTAAAAAAGAATCTGGGAAAAAAAAAAATACACTAGAACCAAATGAGTTGTTTAACCAATTTCTTCCTTTCTCTCTCTCCCTCCATTACTTTTTCCAGGACAACTAACAGAGCTGGGCCCTCCCACTTTGACTCAACAATATCTTTCTCCTTCCAACTATTCTTCTTTAGACTTGAAGTGTGCTCTGCTTATAAATCTTCCACAGAAACTGGTGTTTGCTTTTTAAACCTTTAACTCCAAACACCATTCAGATTTGGAATTTATTAGATTGCATTTATTTTCACTGTATATTCTTATAAGTTATCCTGATCATCTTCCCAGTCCTTCTTCACTCTTTGCTGCTTATGAAAGCAATATTATTTTGTAGCTATTAAACAGATCCTCATCTCTAAAACAAATAATCTTTTCACTTTCTTACCTCACCCTTAGAGTAGAAGTTGGGTTCAAACCTTGTTGCTTACCAATAATTTTTCAATCAGAGCAGGAAAGATGGCCAGAAAGAGACACTGCCACCTCTTTTGAATTAACTCTTTGGTGCTGGCCAAGTCAATAGGATACTTTCCTTGCACAGTGAGCTGTGATTAGGCAGGAGCCTGACACAGAGGAGCTGTGAAAGCACTTGGAACCCTGGAGCAAAACCCCTCCCTGTCCCAGTGCTCTGAGCCCTGTGCCAAAATCCTGGCTCAGCTGTCAGCTCAACTCCAGCCCTGCCTTCCTCAGGGGCTGTTTTGAGAATTGTAGGCACCTGAACCACTGCTGGGAGAAACTGAGCAATGGCTTCACAGCAGGATGAGTCCCAGAGTGCTCCCTGTGAAATTACATACTTTTAAACTTGAAAAAAATATATAATTTAGAGGTGAATGCTTTTTCTTTTCCCTCTGCAATACTTAGCGTTGCTTTTATTTGCCCTAAAGGAGCAAGGATGCAGGAAAATATTGCCACCCATAAGCACTGTGGAAGGAAACTGCAGCAGGTTTGTTGCAGGATGGAAGCTCTGTTTAGAATCCCTGTTGCCTCCATGGGGATTCTTACCTGTCTTTACATCCTGACTGATGGAAAGGGGAGCTGCCAATCCTGACTCAAAACTACACAGCCAAAACACAGCTTTTGTCTGCATCTGCATCAGCTGAGAAACACTGAAACACTTCCCTTTGAACATGCACAGAAAAATAACATCAGTGCTCTTACCAACACTGAGATGCTCTAGGTCTGTAAAAAGCTGCATCCCAGAGACATCTGAGTGCCCATCCTGGACTTTGAACACAATTGTGATTTCTTCTATACTCAACCAAAACTTTTTATTCTCAGTCAGGCACCTATTTCTAGCTGTGCAGACATCCAACAGATTACATCTGGTTTGGGTCCGTATTTTTTTTGCTGCTGAATGAAGCCTCACTTGAAATAAAATTTGGTCATTCACCCACTCCAATTCCACAAAGGCTGAATTTGGTTAAAAAACAAACTAGAGACAGGTGCAAGTCTAATGGGAATTCAACTGAGAATCTTCACCTTGGCTAATGCTGGATGGAAACTATATGAAAAGCCACAATAAATAATTTAGATATTGTCAAGCAATGATTGCACTATTTGATAAAGGAGTATTTCCCTTTTTTTAACCTTGAAAGGTAATCAACTACTAACATTACAAAGAGAGATTATAGTATCAAAAAACTTCCATATTGATTTACTTTCAACACAACAAACAAGAAAAAAAACCCTGCAATACTGTTAACAGTGAGTCTGACAAAGCAGAAGTCAAGACAATAACTCACTTTCCCCCATTAGCATGGCTGCAAAGTTAAAACTCCTGCATGGAGATTTTATCAAATTTCTCAGTTTGGTTTGCATATTTAGCTCAGGCACACACTGAATGTGGAGGCTGAAAAGGTGGAGGCTCAGAACTGACATTACATGACTGCTTGCAAGTCCAGCACTGCTGCCAAGAGATATTGTGCTCAGGAGCCAGTCTAATACAGAATAATTCCAACATCCTTTCAGATATTATATACTTCATTGACACCAAGAATTACAACCTAGTTGAAAAACAAGTCAGAAACCCCAAGTTGAATGTTCTGAGAATCCCATTTATACATTAAAAAAAAATAATCTCTGAGAGGAAGGAAAAAATCCCCCTCCCCAGTAACCACAGCAATCACGTCGACAGAAACATGTGCAACGGGCACGGAACATTTTGAAGGCACAAGCCCATTAGCATTCTGATCAGGACTGAGTTTATTAGGCATCTCTCCAGCCTGGGTAGCACTATGGAGGCTGTGTGCCTCGGGGGATGTCAGCTTAATGAGGTGCCCTGGCAGTGGAGGGGATGTGCACCTGCTGCTTGGGGCCACGTGATGGGCAGATGCAGGAGCAGCAGAGTCAGAGCTGCCCATTTCCCATCTTCCCAACGCCCACGGGGTGGACAAGGGGTGCACAGTCTGCTTTAGCTCACCTGTGGGCCTGGATGATGAAAGAGAGGGTTTTTTTCTCCTTTCTCCTTTGGTACCCAGTTGCAAGGAAGTGGCCGGACACAAGCGTGAGCTTTGAGGTCCTGGAATCATGGAATGGCCTGGTTTGGAAGGGACATTAAAGGTCACCCTGTTCCAACCTCTCTGCCACTCATCTGACCAGGCAGCTCAAAGACCTGTCCAACCTAACCTTGATAGCTTCTAGAGATGGGACATTCACAACTTCTGTGGGGAGCCTCTGCCAGGGACCCAACACTGTCAAGGTGAGGAATTTCTTCCTGACATCCACCCTAAAAATTCTCTTTACAGATTAAAACCATTCCCCTTGCCTGTCACTGCCTGTTTGTATAAAAAGTCCCTTTCCCCATTTTTCTAAGCCACTTTCAGGCACTGGAAGGCCACAGTGAGGTCTCCCCAGAGCCTTCACTTCTCCAAGTGGAACAACCCCAGCTGTCTCATCCTGTTTTTACAGCAGAGGAGCTCCAGCTCTCTGAGCATCTTTGTGGCCTCCTGAGGACCTGGTCCCACAGGTCCATCTCTCTCTTCTGCTGAGGTCTGCAGACCTGGACAGGCAATCCCAGGGATCCCAAAAAACCTTCACAAGGAACATAGCCATTGTAGTATAGGGTTGCCAGCCATCAGCTGGGTGAAGCCTGGCACCACTTCTAATTTTATCTCAAGAAGTCCCCAGCCAACTGGCTGAGGGGAGCTAAAGAAGGAAAGGAAGTGTCAGCTGTAGCCACAAAAAAGCAAAAGCATTTGTTCCAGGAATACCTCCATAAAGACCACAACAACAAATGATGGATGTTCCAGGAGAGAAAGTTCAGAGTGTCCTGGAACTATATATATTCTTTGATACAAAATAAAAGCTGGTGGGGGCCTGGCACAGGCTGCTCAGAGAAGCTGTGGATGCCCCATCCCTGGAAGTATTCAAGGCCAGACTGGATGGGACTTTGAGTAGAAACTCTGTGGAAAAGGAGCAAAGACAACTCAAGTACTCTCCACTCTAAAGCCACGATCTAAACCCAAGACCATTCACATTCCCTCTATAGATCCTGATAAAACATTGAGTTATTTGTAGTTCATATAAGCACTTCAATTTATTTAGGGGGGGCCTTCATTGTCCTTAGCTTTTCTATGTGTTATTAATCAAGCTCCAGGTAGAATTTTTTTTTTCTTTTTTTTTTTTTTGGTGGGGGGAGGGATGTGCATTAGCACAGATTTGAAGGAAACATGTAGGTGGGGAGCATAATGCTTCCAATTGAAACGCACTAGCAAGCACAGACTACAGTAGTTTAGAGATTAAAAATAGGATCATTTGGATGTGTGGATTTGAATATGATTTATGGATCACTTCCAGAGACATTATTGTCGCTTATCATTCAGATGGCTGTGAAAGTGAAGACTATGTGGGAAATCAAGCAAGAGATACATTGCCTGCAGAATGGGGAAAAACATTAAATCTTGGAGTTGCTGATGCAGCAATTAATATTGCAACCTTCACTGCCTTCAATGCACAGAAGAAAAGGGTAAGTTAGCCTAGATGTCTGCTTCCCATAAATAACTTATCTCAAGACTTAAAGGCAGAGACAGGCTTAAACATTACACACTAAAGGCCCTTCTCCATTTGCCTTGGAGGAAATCTTTAAAACAGGAGCCAGGGGTGAATCAGGAATTTGTACTCAGGACTCTTGGGCTGCTCCAGCTTATACCTCCAGGTCTAAAAGAATCCAAAAATATCAGGGCAACCACATCTTCAGCAGGGATGGGTAGAGATGAGGAGGTGTGCTCAGGACACTTGGTGTCTAAAGATCTCAACTAGAGCAGTAATTATAGAAAATTATAGAAGATCACAACTTTGCACAACTGAAATTCAGAGGCAACCCTTTAGACATCAATAATGACATTATTTTAGTGATTTTTTTTGTTTGTTTGGGGGTTTTTGGTTTTTTGGTGTTTTTTTTTTTTTGGTGGGGTTTTTTTTTTTTTGGGTTGGTTTTTTTTTTTTTTTTTTTTTTTTGTTGTTGTTTTTTTGTGTGTCTTGTTAGCTTGGTCCAGAGCAGATCACAATTGCTAAACAGAAGGAAGCACTGGTACAGAACACAAATACCTGGCTTTCCTTAGTTTGCTTAAAACAGTGGGATGATTCCACTGGTTTCAGCAAAACTCACCCTGATTTACAGTGGCACAAGTGAGATTAGGATTATCTCACTTTTTTTTGTGTTTTATGTCCAACACTGTGAGGACATAAAAAACAAAACCAGACCCTGTAAGTCTGACCAAGCTGCCTGAAATGAGACCTTTAATTTCACATACCCTTTTAAATGGAAAATAATGAAATATTTAGCAAAGCACATTTATTCCTCAAAGCAGCATACAGAGACAAGTAGTTTTAAACACACCTGCAAATAATTATCAGAACAAAATCTCAGGAGCACTTGAGCAGCACCCCAATATCTTTGTCTTCTTAATGGGCTCTGTTTTACTGAGAAAATTATGGCTCCTTACCCAACACTCGTAGTTACTCTTAGTAGCATTTCTTTTTTCACACATGAAACCATAAAGTTCAAATTAGACTTTTTTGACCTCACACATTTGTTATTTGTGAGATGGTTAATAAAAGTAATTATCAGTAGTCTCTGACAAGTGGAGTGAAAATCTGAACTCTTTGATGTGCAGAGAAAAATTGTGCATGTTCATCAAGAAACTTCATTTCTTTGGAGAGTTGTCCCAATGGCTGCAAAGTTAATAAGTCATTTCCAAAACTGAAAAAGTGGAGGCCCCTGAGAGAGGGAAAGAGACTTTGCTCAAAAATTTCTACTACAGCTGCCTCATAACCAGCTGTGAAGGTCAGAAATTACTTAAGGAACGCATGTTTGCAAACTTTTAATTAAAGAGGCTGAAGGCCAGTGCTAAGAAGGCAATCTAAGAATGAAATACAATAATAAGACTAATTTTGCTTCACTGTAGATTTCCACTGGTGCCACATATTTGGAATCTGGAATCTGTATCATGGGAGTGACAAGGTGAATTATAACCAAAATTATGGTCATATAATCAACAGTGTGGATATCAGTACTGACCCAAATGTTGTCTTCTGAGCTGCCTCTTCCAGCAAGATCAGGTTTTGCCACACTTTTTCAGTGATGAGACTCAGGGTAGTCACCCACTTGCCCAGAGAAGCGCAGTCAACCTGATGCCAACCAAAACAAAAAATTCTACCTCTCCCAACAGAATGCCTAAGAGTTTTATTTGAATTAGGGCTGAAATGCTTGGCCAACAGGTAGAAAAGGGCTGTACCACTGAGTACATGAGACCATCTGGAAGTCTTCCCTCCTCTCCACCTCAAAAAAAAAAAAAAAAAAGGAAAGAAAAAGAAAAGGAAATAAGAGGAAAAAAAATACAGTACGGAAAGTCCTAGTTAGTTCAATTAATTATCCACTGGCCATTTACTTAAGGGACTCGTTACAAATATATCCTCATCACAATGACAGGAAATCTATCTGAAAAGTCTGCAAAAGGGCTATTAATGAAGAGAGTTTCTAATGCCTACAAGCTGAAATACCTTTTCACTCCTTTTGCCAGTAGTTCCTGTAGGTCACTTCTGGGGTCAGCAGTGGTGTGCAGAGTAAAGACTCTGCCAGTGCTGGAGAAGAGGAAAAGAAAAAAAAAAGAAGGAAAAAAAGTACTTCAGTATTGTCAATCTTTTATCCTTGAACGATACACTAGAGGCTGACATTTAATACCCTAAGGATATAGATGTTTGAAAGCTGGTTATTGTAACAAAGGAAACCATCCAAACTCTGCAAGACCAAATGGATCAGATAAAGCTGACACTGAGATAAATCTGTTTTACATCCATTCCTGCAAAAGTTTTGCTAATCTATGTAGTTATAGCTTTCCTGGAGCAAAAGGAGACGGGGAGAAAAAGGAACCTTACATTACAGGAAGTCAACATGCTGCCCCTATTTGTAATCTCCAAAGTGTAAGGCCATGGTCAGAGAACATTTTTCTCACAGAACATGGGTGAACTCTATAAAAATGAGGAAGATAGAGGAAAAAAATTGAGGAAAAACCACAGAGAGTGGGAGAGGGTATGAGAACAAACATGCATCATGCTCTTTGTGGTTGAACTTCCATGTTAACATAGATTCTGTTTGTTTGTTTAACACATGGATTTGGATCTTTCATAGACACAGACTCATCTTCCAACCAGTCAGAAACTTTAACACCTACTCTTCATTATCCAGTATTTATACCGCCAGATTGGACTTTCATATGGAAGCCTGGAGCAATGCTGGTACAGATGGCAAGATGACTCTCAAGAGATTGATGACTCTGAAGAAATACACAGTATTAAGTCAGAAGGTGCAAATGTTAACATTCCAGTGTAGAAAAGAAATATTCCTTGCATAGGCTTCCCAGGTTTGTTTTCTCATGCATTACAAAGAGAAAGAAAAAGCCCTCGACACACCTCGTAGCTGGCAAACGAATGATAAATTTACTTTAGTTTCTTTTGTATGTCAACTGTTCATGCCTCAGGTACTTAACCTTTACTTTAAAAACATGGTTCAGATCCTAGCCTTGAAGGTGGGTGGGAAGGGGGGGATGGTATTCCTGTAAATGTTTCATTTAACAAAGGCAGTACTATAAGAAGGTTCAGTGGTGAGACTCTGAATGGTATTTATTGTTTCAGATTTCAGGGCTCCCGTACATCTGCTGCCTGTCAAAGGCAGATACCACATTCATAAAACAAGTGCTCTGTCTGAAGGAAAAAAAAAAAAAGGACTCTCTTCTCTCTAGCTCAGCCTCCAGGATTATGTGAGATGGGAGGCTGCAAGAAAGTTCTAATTTGCTGCAAAGATGATCGACAAGAAAATCTTTTACTATTATAAAAAAAAGAGTGGAAATTTTACTTTAAAAAAAAATTGTGGGCACAGATGCAGTAAAACATTTTAAGAACAATCCCTCTTCAGAAAAGCTCTTAAACATGTTCTTATGTGTCTCCATGTGCCTAAGAACTTACTTTGCTAAAGCAGAGATCTAAAGGAGAACCATTTCTATTTGCACTAACTAAGCAGCTCATTTTTACCAGGTCCATTACATGATTCCTGACTTTATTAGGTCTGGAATGTATATTTCACCCATGGTGAGAAACATGCTCATTCATTTCTTATGATATCATAGTCTTCTCCATGGTAATCTGGTGCTATGTGAGGAAAAACAATAGGAGAGAAAACTTTTCATGCCGAGATGAAGACGGATAAGGAATTATGTTCAGCCGGGTGGGAGAATATATAAGAGGAACAAAACCACAGAGCCCCTGATTCTGAGGATCTGATTTATTTAGTATCTGGCATTGGCCATAAAGTGTGGGCAATGAAAAGAGGAGCTGACCTCAATGCCTCCTTAGCAGCAATCAGAAATTCATTTCAGTGTGTGAGCATTTAATTAGCTTCACTGAGTTTACAAGACCTTCAGTCATTTTAAGATACTCGAGGCAACTATGCCACACATAAGATTACCCTGAATCTGGAATGCCAGCCACTTAGGAAGAATGTCTGGAGAGTTTTAATTGAAGGGGACTCCTTTGTTTTTATATCCATTTGATGTGCCATTACCATTTCCTCCACCACTAATTTACACCGAGGGACTCCACTACTCCAAACAATTGTTTTAATCAGTAAATCACCGAAAACCTTCAAGAAAGTTTAAGGTTGTTCTGCGTCTATGAAAAGTCAAATGGCACCATTAAATTTTTAGAGCTAATCTAATCGTTACACAGTGCAGCCACTGCACCACTTCAGGCATCTGGGGAGAGTCATCACCTTCCCCTCTTTTACAGAAGACCTGAAATATATCTGCTGCATGCATTTATTGCAGGCATACAATAAATATATATAGAGTGGGATTAACTAACAGGAGGCAATTACTAATTTTATTATGGCTTCATGAGGTCTGTATATCAAGCTCCTCTCCCTGGCAAGGATGAGGAATTGCTAAATACAGCTAATTTCTGGGCTGATCTTATTTATATACTGGATACTAATCCCCTTCACATATCTCATGTGCTTCTTTCTTCTCAGAGATACTGTCCCTCAGTGACCTCCTCCCAGCATTTCATTAAATGCCTTCAGCCTCAGTAAATTACAGCACTTTAAAAACATTGAGTTTAGCATATAAAAAGAGAGAGAGAGAGAGTTTCTGTGCGCTGCCATGGGATAAGGTGCAGTGAAAATCCCATACAAGCTGAACTGTACTTCCTAATCAAATGGGTGTAACAGATGGCTGCTAGAGCAAGCCATCACAATGGAAATATCTGCAGTTCTCATGGTAACGGAATCTGCCAGGTCTGAGGGATTTGCTGTTTTCCAGGACATCTGAGCTGCAATCTCTTTCGAGCTGTCTAGCAGTCTCAGTCTCGCTCTCTCTCACTCTCTCAGCATGATGGAGATAGAGTTGAAAGGTGGGGCCTGATTTTGCATTCCAGCTGTGATTAAAGGCACGCACGCACACACACACACACACACACACACACACACACGCAGCGCAGAATCGATGGCGCTGCATATTCATCACACTACCTAGAACCTCATTAACCACTCAGAACAGCAAGGAAATTTTAATATTCCTCCCTTCTTTAGGCAAGGAAGGAAAGAAGGGTGGTGGGGGAGAGGGGAGGAGAGGGAGGAAGGTGGCATGTATGTGGGGAATTAAGATGCGTGAGACATACCTTTTAATAAAGATATGGAGCAATGTTAAAAGTAGCAGTTGTTTCCATTTCATGGCAGTATGTCAATATGACTTAACATAGCAGAGTGAAACATCTGGCCTCCAAAAAAAAAAAAAAAAAAAAGAAAAGAAAATCATTATGTTGAATTTCCAAGACATAATATTGAATCTCTGGAAGAAGGAGAAGGAGAAGAAAAAAAAAAAATAGAGCAACTGTGTACCATAATACTGAGTAAAAGCATGTGACAGACCTCCTGGTTCTGTGTAATTAGAAAGGTGATCCTTCTCATGAGGTGTAGGATAGCATAAAGACAATGAGCTTTAATTATAAATCTAAAGAATTGGGTTTAAACCCACAGGGCTCTCTTAAAAGGTTCTTATATTTCTGCATGCAATTCAGAATCATCAGCAGGAAGAAAATAATCATTCATGAGACTTTTATTAAAGTCTTTTCCTTCAAATCCCTATCAATTTAAAGAAATAAGAAGCATACTGCCTTCTTTGCTAGACTACCTGCTAGAAAGCACACAGAGGGTTGATTCACAGCTGCCTATTCTCTTGGGTATTTGAGCCTGAAGATCAGACAACATGTAAGAATTCAGCCGTGGCTCAAAATGGAAACAAAGAGGACCATTCTTAAAGCAATGTGAAATGAAAAACTACAGGCTGTAGACTGTAGACCTTAGCATGCTGATCCACCACATTGTCCTTGAGGGCACTAAAGTTAAATACATGTGACAGCCAAAGAGACAGGAAAAATGCTTTCCAGAATAAAATGACCTGATCTCTTTTTTTTTTTTTTTCTTCATGATGTAGAATAAGCCAGGAAAAGCAAGCTCCTCAAGTGCCCACTCAAGAACTGGGTGTTCTGAGGTGGTGTTGTCTACCTATTTGTGCATCACTGAAGAACATTTATATGTGATCTTTCCTTGAAGCCTGAAATGCTTTCGCCATAACTGCACTCCTCCATGGTAATGACTTCTGCACAAGGAATTTAATCCTGATGCTGGCTTGGTTAGTTTCAAACAGGCATCTAGAATTCTGTTGCAACAGCACTGCACTACACCTCCAGGGCCCTCCAAACCTGTCAGCTAGTTAGAAACGACTGCTGGAGCCAAGCAAAAAAAAACGGCTGCAACAACAGCAGGAAAATGGTGATAACTGCTTGCAGTCAGCACCAAAACACTCGGCAACAGGAGGGGCACAGAAGTCACCTCTGCTCACAGCAAGCAGTGGCTGGGGCCACCAGCAGCTCCTCGCAGTTGCAACCAGGCTTCTCAAAAAAGGCTTCTCATGCTGCTCAGTGTGAGACAGCAGCGCTCAAATCCACGTCTGCTTTCTGCCACCTTCGTGCAAACTAAATAGCACAATTACTCCTTCACCCGACTGGGAGAGGCAGACACCCCTGGAGTGAACTTGGGCTGGTTTTCAGAAGAATGGCACATTCAGCTGAGTGGGGAGAGGATTTCAGTTCCTTTCTTAGACTACAGCAGCCATTCACAACAGGAATAAATGGTGCAGAGTTTTACCTTTTAGCAGCTCTGGGTGGGATGAGGGGGTAATAAAAGAACATGGAGAGGTAGTTCTGTTCATCATCCCATTACCTGAGGTGCTGTGTTTCCCCATAAAGTCAACAGAGATTGTCAATGCCACGGGCACACACATTTTTAATGTTGCATTTAGCACTGTGTAGATGTGCATTCAGCAAACTCAACCCTCAATGTAGACGGTTAAAAATTACTTTTACTCAGCTTGGAATACATCCAGGGTTAACACTGTGATTCTTGCAGCAACCATTCCAGCCTAAGCAATGACACAAGAATCCAAGAAAATCTTTTACACATTCTTACTTGATAAAGCAGCCCTTCAAGTAATTGACTGTTGAACGTTGCGCTGCACTGCTGTTACTGTACTGCTAATATTTATTAAGAGATCAGAGTGTTCCTCACTGAACACTTTGTGGAAAGTTCTGACTCAGACTCGCTCCATGTGCTGAGCAGTGTGATCAGTGGTGCTCCAAGCCACAGAGCCTCACACCAGTGGAATTCACTCATGCCTGGGGTCTGTTTGCTGTTCCTCAAACAGCAGACTTTAGCACAGACAAAAAAAAAGCTGCCTGCAAGGAACTCTCTTTTGTAGACACCATTTCCTTCCATTCAGGTGATAAGTCACTTTTGCCCTGCCTGCTGACTGTCCCCAGATGGTGCACCCATAAACCTGACCCTGCTCACCTTGCTTGCTTATCCCCAAGCACTTTTCCTCCAGCAGAGCACCAGGTCTACTCTTTTCTCAAATTTGACATTTCTAGGAGATCAGGACAACAAGAAAGCCTCCTTGACTGCCTAAAAGTCTTTACCTCACTCAGAGCTCAGGCATCTGACCTTCAACATTAGCAAACTGCCCTAAAAGTCTTTACCTCACTCAGAGCTCAGGCATCTGACCTTCAACATTAGCAAGCTGCCCAGAGTCCCCATACATCTCGTGGACCTTAACAAGGTCTCTGGTTTCCAGTATCACTCACACACCTCCCTAAAATGCTGTCCAGCTTAAGCCCTGGCACAGGCTTCCAGCTGGGAAAACTGCACCATGTACCTCTGAGACCTTCTGGCTCCAACAGACCTCAGGATTTCCATCCCCAGGATCTGCAGTGATCCTTGCCAATCTCCAAGGTAGATCTGACAACTGTATTTCAATTTCAGGGTGTGTTTATGTCACACTCCAAACAGCAGAACCTCTGAGAAACCCTGAGTTTCATTCAGCCCCAGATGGCTCTTGGTCCCCAGCTGACTCCAGCCCAGACAGAAAAAAAATCATCAGCACTTAAAATTAGTGGGGTGGTGCAAGCTGGAATCATAAAACTCTGAAATAGACCCTCTTGCTATTTCAGTTCTAATTGCTCTCTTTGCTGCCTGGTTAGCAGACACTTTTCAATCAATTGCTGTGTTTGTGCTGACAACACCAGATCACAGGAGCTGCTCTTGTCATTTCAGTGACCTCCATCTCCAATTGTTCCTGCTCTTTCCAGCACCCACAGCCACGGAGCAGGGCAGGAACCTTCCCATGCCCACCAGTCCAGGATTCCCAGCTGCTACAGGGAGCACACTGCCACTGCACATCAGCTGAGGGTCTGACCTGCACTGTTTACACGGGCATGGAGCCCTGTGATCTGACATTTTAACAACAACAGAAAAACACCTAAACATCCTCCTTTTAAAGCTCAGAGTTGATCCTTCCTGGCAATTTCCCGCAGAGGTCCCAGAACTCAAATTCCTCAGCCCTGTGAGCCTTTCCCATCCCCTGCAAGGGCTTCACAGACGCCACATTCCAGAGGGAATCTGCTGCAGTCAATCAGCTCCTGCAGCCCCCTGCGTGCTGCCAGCACCTGCTAACAGAGGGGACAACAGAGGGGACAACCCCAAGCCCACCCCTTCACACAGAGTATTCCCTTATTCTTCAAGAACACTGCTCCGTGCAGGATGCTCCATTACAGGATGCTCCTATAAATACACCACTCTTAGAGATGGAGGAAGCAAGCCTGCTCTAGTAAATATTTTAGCAATGAAGTGACATGGAGTCCTTAATGCTTGCCATTTTTCAGCACAAGGAGCACTCCATCAGAAGGTGCTCTACACTCTAGGGGGAAAAATGTGCATTCTAACAATAACAGGACAGACAGTGGCCAGCACCTTATCAGTATTAATTTTCCTTGAAAACGTGTGTGGCTCTTCCTCCACTCCACCACCTAATGTCCGGAAACCCTTGATTTAATAAGAAAGTTCATAAAGTCAAGTTACAGACACCACGAGAGGGAAGCCGGGTAAAGCAGAATTGGCAAATAAACAAATTATTTCTTTTAAAAAATTAATAATCATGTCTATCTACTAGGTAATATTTTTTTGCCCTTTTTTTTTTTTTTTTTTTTTTTTTTTTTTGAGAGCTTTCCTCAGTATGTTCAGCCCTGTGGTGGTGCAGGTTTGTGAGGATGGAGGAAAGCAGAGACTGAGGGTGTGCAAGCCCCAGAGATGGCTCTGCTGAAACTCACCAAGCTGTTTTATGGGGGCAGCACTGATTGCTGAGCACAGTAATGCTGTCAGGACTTAACCAGGGCTGCCTACAGCAGGGACAAAGAGAGGGATCATATGTTACAGCATGCCTGAGGTCCAGACAGAAGGGCTCCATGGCAACATGCAGGGATCTCTCATTCTTCCATTTATTCTCACGTGCAGCTCCTGGCATTGATGTGCTCTCTATACCATGAGATAGGGAGGATCTCAGCTCCTCTTTCTCACCAAGCTGCAGCTCTTTCCTCAGCCTTATCCATCCTCATGAGTTGGGAGGGTAACATGGCTTAGCAAAATGCCTTATGAGATGCAAGGAACTCCAGAGGATGGTTTTTGCAGGACCTTGAAAGATTTATTTTCTGTGGCAAGTGACCAGTAACCCCCAGCCTGCAATGTGTGAATGCTTGCTGAAAGATTTAACTTTATGCATGTAATGATTTTGCAAAATCAGATATTTCACAGTCATGTGCACACACAGACACACAAAAGAAAAACTCCTGGTCCCATCCCACACACCTTCTCTTTCAAACCATGTTTGAAAACTGTTTGCAATGACTGGAACAACGATCATACCATATTTCCTTTAGATAATGGAAGAGAATAACAAAAATCAGGACGGTGGCAAGTGCAATATTTCATTCTTTCCCTTGCATACTCAGCAGACTTTGTAATCAAGCTTCCTCACTTGAAGACACCCTTCCTGCAAGCATGGAAATGGGCAGAGCCTGCTTCTCAGATTCATGAAATGTCCTCCTGTCAAAACTGTTTTGAAAGAGCCGGGCAGACTGTCACCTGCCCACAGGATGGGAGATGTGCTCTGCTGCTTTCCTGCAGAGGTGACCTTGGACCTCTCACTTCCAAAGCTTTGTCTGTCTTGATCATTGGGATGCTAAGCTTGTAGGAGGAACAGAGAAGCAATTTCTACTGTGTGTAAAGAATGCAGCACAATGACACCATCTCAGGTGAGGTAATGTGTCCCTATAAATACTTTTTTTTTTTTTTTAATGTAAAGCCTGAAACATCTGCAAAGACATCAAAGGGGAATGAGCATCCTGCATAGGAACACAGTGCAGCTGACAACGAGCTGATCTAAGATTACTTGAAGCTCTCTTGCAAATTCTTCCTCCCACCTCCCACCTGTAATGTCACTTGGTCAAACCCTAAACAAAGGAGGAACAACACAAACCAAACATCTGTGGCTCAAAGGGAGCATGCAAGGCACAGGCCCTGGAGGCAGCACCCAGAGGAGAGGCAGAAAAGAGCCATTTCTAGCAGGAAGTGTAAAGAACTCACAGCATTATCAGAACTGCACTTTTGCCTTTCAAATCTAAGGAACAAACAACACCAAGTGGGCACACTAAAAGACATCACTTTTTTTTTTTTGCCTTGTATATCTCATGCAATAAATAAACCTTCATATTTCACCATTTGGCAAGGTGACAGGCTCTAAAATGGAGCAGGAGAGATAATTGATATTTACAGGAGAAGAAGATGCAGTTAAAAACAGGCCAAGACTACTCTATTAAGAAGAGATTCCCATTGAAAAAAGATTATTAGCCAGATCTCTAAGCTGACACCTGAAATCAAATCACCTTTAATGGATAATGTGAACATTATTAGTGTGAGAGGGAAAGCCATTGCAGACTTTGGGCTCTGGATTATGGAAGAAACATGATTTGCTTCTGACCTCACTTTTTGTCAGTTCGAAACAACAAAGAGATCGTGGTTTACTCTTGATAAGCTGAACTTTCCACAACAGCAAGGTTTTCTTCCATGTACCTAAATATTCTTCTGCTCTGAACTGGAAGAGGATGCTGGATTGTTTAGAAAGAAGCTTCCTCCAGGTCTTGGTTCCTGTTGTGCTTAGCTCTTTTCCAGAGGTCTTAACATACATACACCCCACACAGGGACAAGAAAAGGAAAACATTTTTCACCTGAAAAAGAGGGTTTGGAGGAACAAAACTGTCTGGAATAAAAGCTGAGAATCCACACTGCAGAGCAGTTTGCTTGCACTTCTAGTCCAACTGATCAGGCATGCTGAAGTATTTACATTTCCCATCTGAATAGCAGTCCACATTGTTGTAGCTCACAGGAGGGTTTTCGGCTTCTGCCAGTCTAAATAGAATGATTCAAAACTGAATCATTTCCTGCAATTTTATTTCATAGCTGAATGCACACCATAGCAAGATAAGCCCACAAACACATGGAGCTACCTCCAGAAAACCATCCAACCCTCTGGGCTGCTTCTAGTGGAAGCCCTAAATGACTGAAGTAGGCTCTGCTATTATTATGGCACAGAAATCCTCCTGCAGGAGAATATTTGTATGATTATTCTCCAGAAATCCTCCTGCAGGAGATGGTCAATGGCCAGCAGCAGCCATTGCAGACAGTGCAGAACTCATGTGGCAACTGGATTTTCCACCAGTTGCCAGAGAAGAAAGGGATGCTTCCCCAGCTCCATCCCTCAGCTCTTTTAACTGAGAATCAATATCACAGAGACAGGGGGGAGAGAGACAAACAACCAGCAGAAGTAAAAGCAACTGCAGCCTGCCACATTCGAGGGGAAGGGAGATAAAAGCCTGAAATCTAATATGCCCAGTCACCTGGAATGAGTGTCTCCTGGAAAGGGCAAGCCTGCTCAACATCCTCGGCCAAACCTTCCCCCCTGCCCTGCTTCCAGAACTGAAGCACCAGGATCTGGAAAGCTTTCGCCTTATTAGGCTCATTAAAAGCTAACTAGCACTCAGAGCTCACATGGAGATGAGGTGTCAGCAGAAGCAAGACCCTGTGAAATTCGTGTGTAACCCACATTGCTGCAGAGCAGTCTCCATCCTCCAGCTGACACTTGCTGTCTTCTTAGGAGCAGATCAGTGCTGTCTCAGCCCTTGCAGGAGCCAGAAAGCAGTTTTTGGGGTGCTGAAAGCTCTTCTGAGGAAGCAACCACTGAAAAACACCTCAGCAGCAGCAAGCTCTGCCAGAAGACTGAAGTTTCAGACCAGTGTAATGTGCCTTTAAAAAGTACCATGTCTACACTACTATATTGCTTACTTTCTGAAGCAAAGCCAGAGGGATGTACATAGTAAGATCTTTGTCTCATTTCAGGGAGGATACAGGATAAAGATTCTGTGCCAGTAATCTTCCCTGGATTAATGGTTTCTCTTTTATCTGCTGTATTTCTGCTCAGATGTCTTTGCTCTGAATGAGTCAGTGGAATGCAAATGATGGGTACAGTCGGTCTGAAAATATTTAAATCTAGCTTTCCACTGCACTGCAGGTTTGTGAGAAAAAAAAAATACTCACATATAAATATACATGCCGAATAAAGGGCAGATGAAAATTACAGATATATCAATAATGAAAAAAGCCCCCAGTGGTGGGTCAAATTGACAAAAGATTAATTTTTCTCCTTCTCCTTATTTTCTTTTTTTTTTTTTTTTCAGAAATACCAGTATTTAGTTGCTTGCTATGAATGGGTGAGTAAAATCTGCAACACTGCTTTCCAAAGCCTCAGACACCAGACAAAAACGTATCTATGGGAATAGGAACCTGATTTTATTCAGGCTGCTAAATGCCCAATCTTTATTATCCCAAAAACTATCTTCCTAAAGATAGCACTCTTAATAATGACAAAGGATAAACCAGACAGCACAGACATGATTTCTCTGGATTTTCTCCCTTTCCTTCATCTATGACAGATTTCAGGTTCTTTCGTTCTGCTGGGATGTGGTTCCTGTCTTCTTCTGCTTAGGGCATGAGTTTCTCCTCTAGCAAGTGATTGCATCCCATAAGCAGCCAGGGTAGGGGGGTTTTAGAGCTGCAGCTCTGTTTGGGAAGCCAGGAAAGAAATCATGGGGCTTTGTCACAGGTTTCAGCAGGAACTGCCCTCAAAGAGTGGCTGCCCACAGAGTTTTCACAGCCTAAAGGCAGCCCAGAGGGTCTCCAAAAGCTCTCGTGTGCTGCAGGAAGGAGGAATTGGAAGGGAATGACTGGATAATTTCCTGGGCTTTTCCAAATTCTGAGGGAGTAGGCTCCAACACAAAATACTCATCCCATAAGGGACCAGTCCTGGGGTGAGCAGCAGCTTTCTGGTCAAGGGTGCTGCAAAGAGCAAACTCTGCAGCAAGAAAGAAAACACCAATATTAACCTGGTGGCTACTGTGCCTAACAATATATCAGGCAGCACCACAAGTTGCGCAATCAGAATAATTTGCAAGAGAGCATTAAGCCCTCTAGCCCATCATAAAAGCAGAGAAATTCTCCTTCTGAAAAGCTGCCTATAAATCCAGCTGCAACAAAACAAACAAAACAAAGACTCATATTGTCAACCCAATCCATGTGGGGCTTGAGAATTAGTTAGCAGGAGGAATCTTCCTTTTACAAAAAAAAACAAGATATTTTTTATTTTGATGGCTTTTAAATAAACCACCTTTTCTTCTACATTTTCCTTAAAAATAGTTTTAATGCATTTTATGTTGAATTTATATGAAGCTTGAATTTTAAAATCTAATTTAATAAAATCTCTTGATTTAGCCATGGATTGGTTTTCAAGATGGGAAATTAACTAGGCTGTGTGCTGGTTTCCATTGAAATAATACAGAGAATTTCATTTAGAATGGACAGCAGTTTCCAAAACACATCTTTTTAAATGACAATCTACTGACAAAAATTAACCTTTCAGATTAAATATCAAGATCCATAAAATAAGCCATTAATTTCTGGGATTTTAATAGTCCTTCTGTTCTGAGCTTTCAGAGCTGGCTAGTCTGTTTTCAGGTCTGCTGGTGCACAGTTGAACCCAACAGGAGCTGCAGCACCACAGGGCCAAAATCTGGGTGTGAGGAGCAGGTCTGGCACGGTTCACTTCTCACATGAACGCTCAGAAAACTCTTCCAAAGAAATGTGAAACTTCCCTGTGCTCTGTTGTGTTGTGACTGATGGTTACCTAGTGATGCCCAGAACTTCTTCCAGGCCTCCATGAATGACTGATGACTCAGGTACTTCTGGTAACTTCCAAAATTTCCACAAACATTCATGTGAGCCTCAGGACCAGGACAGCTGGAGAGGTCAAAACCTCCCTTTTGCATCAGGAACCTGCCTTGCTGTGGACCACCATTAGCTGCTGTGCAGAATGAATTATTGAAAGAAAGGAGTCTCTGTGGCCACTTTTACAGACAAGCTAATAATGATGGCCTTCCTCCACAGGCTGGCTGGGCCATTGTGCAAGACTGATGCCACCAGCTTTGCTGAGAAAGCTGACAATAAGCAGGGGTGTGGTGGTGTTCACAGGGGTCCCAGAATGAGGGAAGAGACAAGGATCTGACTCCATGTTTCAGAAGGATTGATTTATTATTTTATGATATATATTGCATTAAAACTATACTACAAGAATAGAAGAAAGGATTTCATCAGAAGGCTTGAAAGAAAAGGAGTGGAATGATAATAAAATCTTGTGACTGACCAGAGAGTCCAAGCCAGCTGGACTGTGATTGCCCATTAATTAGAAACAACCACATGAGACCAATCACAGATGCACCTGTTGCATTCCACAGCAGCAGATAACCATTGTTTACATTTTGCTCCTGAGGCCTCCCAGCCTCTCAGGAGCAAAAATCCTAAGGAAAGGATTTTTCATAAAATGTGTCTGTGACACAGGGGGGTTCAAGATCTTCCTGTAATTAAACTAGGCTGATGAGTTAGACCCTGCTACCATGAAACATCCAAATGTCTCGGACAGCAACCTCCACAAATTCACTGCTCTGCAATGGCCAGCTGGGCAAGGCTCTGCCATGTGGACAGGGTGCTCACAGCCTGGTAGCAGGCTCATACCCCAGCTGGATTTTACCTGCCTCTTATAGTTTCCTGAAAACAAAGCAAGATTCACTTCAGCCCACAAGGCTCCTGACACCCCATGTCCACTTGCTTCATCCACAGGTAAGAAAATGAGGTGTTTTTTCGTAAATTTGCCACCAGATTCCTGTGCAAGCCTGCTGCTTCCCCACACTGGTGGCCAGGCTTCCACTGTCAGCAGCTGAACTGTGATCTCCATCTTGAGATTGGCTGAGTGTTTACAGCGCTGCAGAAACGCACAGCAGAAATGCAATGATTATTCTTATCTCATTGGAAAGACTGCACACATTTCCCTGCTTGAGATCATCTTCTCTGGGGACCCATTTAAAACGAAACCACTGCGTTTCTGAAAACACGTCTTGGGCATGATATCTGTGTGTTTTCCTGCCTCAGCCATAATAAAATGCAAAAAAAAAAAAAAAATTGAATCAAAGTGTTCTCCTAAAAACTATATCCTTCTCCTGCATGCTTCCCTCTCTTCTCTACACAAATACAAGCCCTGGAAGGTGACAGATTTCAAACTCATTATTCAGCATGAAACAGTATTTAGAAGCATGGTGCATAACACAGCTACTCTACAAATATGTCCAAACAAACATAAAATTAGTCTTTCATGGCTAGGAGAGGACATTTTTTTTAGCCCAGTCTTTAACTTAATAATTTCTTTACAGGAGAAAGCAGCCCATATGCCATCAGTTGCTCCTAGATTCCTAGGTCAAGCAAAGTGAGAAAATGAATAGGTCCATCCATGCTTCAGACAGGATAATTCTGGCAAAGCTGGTGCTGACAGTGTTAAAGAGCAGTGATGGAGGAGCCTGGCCTTGTCGTTGTAATTGTGACCATGAGTGACAAAAAATGGCTTCCCTTTGCCAGTGGAGACCAATCTTTCAGGTTTGTAGAATCCAAACCATGCTCAGCGTTGTCATCTGGCATTCAAGGGGCAGAAAATTCACCCACTCAGGTGCCTGCTATGTCTGAACCTTCCCTGGCTCTGGCACAGCAAAACACAGGAAGGGCTGGACATTTTGGGGCTGTACAGGGAGAAGAAAGGTGGTACCAGAGTGTGAAACCAGCCCTGTGCTCTGGCCTCTGGCACAGAGCTCCCCTGAGCTCCAAATGTTGTGATTCCCAACTGTGATGGGGAGCAGAGCCTGCCTGGGTGAGAGGGGTCACTTTGGAAAAGGTCATTTGGGGAGTGCCCATCTCCTCCTTGTTCCACAGAGGAGATGGATCCTCTGGATCTGGGAGGAATGGCCAGCTACCAGTGCAGGAGCAAAAAGAATAAAACAGTTGTCATAAAGAACCAGGAGAGCTGTCATGGACTGAACCCCATTCCTGGTAACAGTAAAATCTCCTTCCCTCATCCCTTGCTTCAAATCATGCTAAGTATCAAAGAAGCATTTTTCTCACCCAAAACAGAATACCATTTTCCTTAGAAAGGCTCTAAATCCAATGAATTAAACATCATCTCTTGCAACAACAAAGGGAAATTAGTATCCCCTCTTACTTTCTTCTTCAGCAGGGCAAGGTAGGGACTTCACCCCAGACAGACAATTCAAATAGCTCCCATAGGCATTTCCTACACCACTCCTTCAGAGGGACCATATTAAAAATAAACTAATGCTGTAGGCAGCTTCGGAAAATGACTTCAATGGTATTTATTGCTTTGATAGGGTCAGTGCACAGTATGTGCATGTTGCCTTTTAAACATATGTTTCAGGCAAAGAATCAAAGCTAATTTCAGTGTGTGAAAAGCAAGCAGATTTCATTACTGATTGTGACTTTAACATCAAAATGATAAGGATGCTGGATGTAGGTTCTCAAAACTGAATGTCCAAATGGGAATTTATGATGTAGAACTTCAGCTTTATCAACCACGGGCTTCAATATAGAAAGAAGAAAGAAATTCTCTGCTACCAGGAATCTCACAGTTAACCCATGAGCCAGCTGACTGTTTTCCCACTCTCTAATTCTCCCTGCAGCTATTTCCTATCTGTAACATGTTAAAGCAAGAATGGCCATTGGCACTAACCACTTCTGGCATCCAAGTGGTGGATATGAAAGAGATCTGATTTTTTTCTTTTTTTTTTACACCACCACAATGCAGCCTCACTTTGACTCTTTGCAGAAGTGTCAGCAGAATTCATAACAAACCCAATACAATCTTATGGAAAGAACAATAAAAGGCCTGCTAATAAATTTAATTTTTCTTCCTTTTTTTTTTAATGAGGATTCCTTGCACATTATTGCACCAGATCTCATTCCCAGCTTCAGGCAACCATGTGTAATAACCCTTCCCAAATGCTCCCAGGAAAAAGGTGAACCCATAGAATTATTAAAAGGCTTCAGCACTAACAAGTGAATGAATGAAGACTTTTCACAATGTTTGCCACAAGGTCAGATTCAGGATTCACTAAAGGTAAACACCAGAAGGTTCAAACCCTGTAGCATAAAGGTAGATCTCTAACTCAGATTTAGATAGCTAAAGTAGCCACATTTTCCACAAGATATTTTGAACACCCTTTTAGCCATGAAAGCAAACAAAGCTAAGTCACCACTGAAGAAAAAGAAGCACTTGGATATCCATAAAAGACCTTAAATGTTTATGTTAACATGTATAAAAATGCATATACACATTCAATTAGTATCTGTACATATGCATGTGTGTAGAAATACTTATGCACACTCCAGAGAGCCTCATTTGCACAGTGGGAAAGCACCCACAACTTCACTTGGAATGAAAGAAAAAGTGCAGGATTATGAAAAATAATCAACCCTTTTTTTATTTTTAATGCCCCTGCCTACAATTACAGTCGTGCACTCACTGCTCTGAAAGGCTTTGTCCAGGTCTGTTTAACAGCACCACACTCCCCTAGGTTCAAATGACACCTTTGAAACAACCAGAGCAGTAAATCACACCTCTTTATTATCATCTCAACAAGAATGATAACAACCTGCTCAGCTTGGTGAAATACCCATGGGAATTTCACCCAATTACGTGGGGATAACGTATCTTTCATGACTTTAGCTGTCTACCATTCCCATTGTGTGCTTGGTAGCCAGCCACAAAGGACACAATCCACTGAAGCAAAATGTATAGACAAGGGGTTAGCCATTTCAAGAGTGGAGAAAGGGAGGTAGAAATCGAAGGAAGAAAGAGGAGGATGACACAGAGCAACTGCTCAGCTTAGTAGCACAGCTGCTTAAACAACTGAATAGCAATCAATGGGTTAGCATTCAATCCAAGTTTAGATCACATTGAAATCTATTAGAATACTGCATATAATGAATGACTCTTACTTATTTGGTATTCTATCTTGGAATTAATCAGCTCAGTTGTTATGCAGGGGGAAAAAAAATTAAAAGAAGAAAAAAAAAAAAAAAAAGCCAGCGAGTAGACAGGCCCAAAACCCAAGAAAAACAACCACCTTGATTTCCCTGGTGGTTAACAGCCTGACAGGGCTCAACAACACAGGCTGAAGTTGAACAGTGTGAGAAGCAGTAAAGGTTTTCTGGCTGTTGGGGCAGCAGCCTGGTTTGTGTGAGCACAACTTGCCCCATCCCCTCCCTTCCAGGCTCTCACAGTGCTCGTGGGGTTGTACCATCTGCTGGAGCACAACCCAGAGGTAGCTTTAAAGTGATGATAGCTCTGGGAAATGATAATCACTGGGTCATAGAAAGCTGTACTGCAGTGTATAAATAAGATAACAGAAAGTGCTGAGCAGGGCATGTTTGCATTATGAAATGTATTTTCCTTTTTCCTGTATAAAACCTGTCTTGAAAGCGTGGGGAATGCAGCAGGATTGAAAACCAGAAGGAAAAGCAACACAGCCCCAGAAGCTGCACAAAGAAGGAGGGGGATGGAGGAATGGTAAGCTGTAGTATTATTGACTGAGGAATGATAAAAGGGGAAGGAATTCAACAGTTACATCTATTTCGCTTGGTGCAATGGCATGAGATCAAAGGCTTACGTTCACATTAGCCCAGAATAATGCATACTCCATAAATGATGCAAAGCTAGGCCACATTCCCAAGATGTGACAATGCCTCAAGATGCCCCTTTGCTAAGTTCAGGTCAAGGCAACAGGCTCCTGCATGTGAAATCCTTTTTCAAAGCCCACAGACATACTTAAACCACTGGGCATGGAGATCGACAACATCCAGGACAGGCAGGATGTCCTCCACTGTCTTCTACTTTTCCATAGATGGCTTTGCAAATTCACTCAATTGTCTTTCATTTGCAGGGGTTTGTTCCCAATTGCTGTTGATATTTCAGAAGATCCAGACTGTCCACCCAAGCACAGATGCTTTGTTTGATTGGCAAAGCAGGCATCAGAGTAAAGAAAACATCAGGAGATAGCTCAAATCCTAGAGATGTGTCTCAGTCCCACCTCAGCACTGGTAACCTCTGTGACCTTGATCAGCTCACCTGGGACAGCCCCTTTAATGGCTGCAGAGCCAGAACAATGTCAAATGGCTCCTGAAAGCCCCAGTTTATTTATTTATTTATTTATTTATTTATTTATTTATTTATTTATTTATTTATTTATTTATTTATTTTCTGAGGCACGTTTGTCAAAAGCCACCTAATGATTCAGATCAGCGCTGGTTGCACCTTGATTCCTGAGGGGGACCCAGCCATTGTGGATACCTTAAACAAAAACACCACCAGGACACATCCACATCATAAATTCCTCTAAGAAACCCCGATCTCTGGGAGCCTGTACACCACCATCAGCTAAATGGAGATGAATAATTATTTTTCCCCTCACCTTTCACGGTTTGGTTGGTGCAGGGAAGCGTTGCCATACCAACAGCGATCCAGCCTGGCCGTAGGACAGGGCTGGAAGTGTGGAGGTGCAGGCATCCCAGGCCGAGAAGAAAACCCTCCTTCCCTTCCCTCCCTCCTTCCTCCCCTCCCTCCCTCCCTCCTCTCCCTGGAAGAGAAGCAGTTTCTCTTTGTGAGAGAGCACAAAGGGGGAAGAAAGAAAAGGAATTGTCCATCAAGCTCAGCAGAGCCTCGGGGGCTTTCAGCAGAGGATGCCACAGCCTGTGAGGAGAGCGCGGTGCACTGAAGGCTGATTTTAAAAGGACAGCTCAACCCCAGCTAGCCTGAACTGCCTCCAGCAGTGCTCAGCCTGTGAAGAACATGTGGCCCTGCAGGAGTCGCTGACATCTCCCAGTGTTTTGCTGTCCACGGACTCGCTGACATCTCCCCGTGTTTTGCTGTCCTCACACCAGCACTGCTCCCCTCACTCACCAGGCCCTGATGATTGTGGGGTGCCCAGAGATGCAGCCAGAGCATTTTTGGGGGCTCACACCACTCACCTGCTGGGTCTTCTGGGTCCCTCCTCACCTGCCAAAAACATCAGTAAACGTTACTTCAGGGAAAATCTGACAGATACACTCATTGCCTGCCAGAGGCTGTAAATCCTGCAGGCCCAAACAGGGGTTCTAGCCAGTGCTGGAGGGAAATAAACCATGCATGGAGTGCCAGAGCTGTGTCCCATTCCAGACACCCTTCTTGAGACACTGGAACCAAAGAGGGACTGTCAACAAGCACACAGAGCAAGGTGGTTATGAGAGGAGAGTGGAAAGCAAATGAAAGAGAGCCACAGCAACGACTCAGGGCAGACACAATAAAGCTGTGTTTATCTTTATATACACATATATATGTGTGTGTGTGTTTGTGTGTGTACAATAATTAACGGTGCATAAAAAATAAAAGACACCTTTTTTCAAGTGTAACAGGTGAATGAGTGCAAAAAAAAATAAATGGAGCAATTCAAAAATTCAAAACAACATGGCCATAACAGACCACATCCTCCAGATCACACAGTCCCACTGAGACTGCACTCAAAACCAGACCCAAAGACCTTGAATATCTAGAGGTGCAATTATCCATTAAAAGTAAACAAGCCCCTGGGAAGTGCAAAACTCCTTGGATTGCAGGAGGACAGGAAAACATCCATTTTTCAGAGAGAATGACAGATCACCTGTGAAAGGAGGAATCTTCAAGTGCAGACTGAAGCCTCTGAGTCAAGAGCTGTTCACATGCATTTTCCATGAGAATGACCAGGTCTTGTAGGGATTGAGCCTGTGTTGGCCTTTGCAGACAGAGGTTCCAAACCAAGGCAGCACCAAAGTGAGGAGGAAAATGGAGCTGGGTGATATCAGGACCATTGCTGCAGTTTAAGGCTCTGCTCTCCACCCTCAGCTCTCAGCCCTTTTTCTTCAGCTCTCTGTGACCTATGTCTGCCTTTCACACACCTGGCAGACCTCCCATTTTCTCTGGTTATTGATCTAAAGACATATTTCTCCATCTTCCCTCTCCTGGGCCTCACATCCTTTGGTGTCCTGATCTTTGGAGCTCGATGGTGACAAGGAGTGAAAGATTTTCACACAGTTAATGCAGTGTGAGTTAAGAGATCAGAGAAATAAGGTTATACAACTAAGTTTAATATCTTCATAAGTGACCTGGAAGATGGACTTGGAAAGGTCTGGAACAGTGGGATAACAAGAAACTTATGAAGCTCAACAAGGGCAAGAACAAATCTTGCACTTGGGAATACACAATCCAGGAATAAAAAGGTAATAGGAATATAAACCTGCTCTGTGGGAAAGGACCTGGGGATCCTGGCAGACAACAAGCTCCATGGGAGTGAACAATGAGCTGCTGCAGCACAGAGAACCAACAGGATGTGGGTTGCATCAGCCAGCAGAGATAACAAAGTCATTATCCCACTCTAATCAGCCCTTGTCAGGCCATATCTGGAACACTGTGTTCAGTTTTGGTCACTGCTACATTAAAAAAAAAAAACAGTGGGCCAGATGGAGAAGGTCCAAAGAAGGGCCACAGAGATGATCAAAGGGCTGGGAAGCTGCCAGCTGAGGAGAAATTGAGACAACTGGGTTTATTCAGAAAAGGAGGCCACGAGAAGACCTTATCATCATGTTCTAGTACCTAAAGGGTAGCTACAGAGAAGATGGAGACTCTCTTTTTACAAGGAGTCACATGGAAAAATGGAAAATGGGTACAGTTTGCTTCTGGGGAGATTCCAATTAGGCATAAGAGGAAAATTGCTCACAAAAAAAACAATTAGCCATTGGATTTGTCTCTCCAGGGAAATGGCGGGTTTCCCAACACTGCTCACTTTCACAGCTCAGCCGGGGAGGGTGCAATGACATCTTGTCCAGAACCTGCTTTTGCCAAGGTTGGACCAGGTGATCCTTGAAATCCCTTTCGAGTCTGGCATCCCATGATCAGATGATTCCAAATACCTTTTTGGAGTTGGTTCTTTATGGACTGAAGACTCTCTCCTAGCACACTTAGAGCCCCATCAAAGCCTCCTGGATGAGTAAACACCTCCCTCTTGGGAGCCTCAAGAGCTCTGACATGAAGAACAGGTCCAGCCACTCCTTTGAGGGATTTTATTAGAGTGACTGCACCACTTTTAGAAAATAACCTTGCTGCTAAGCACTGTGAAATTTGGGTGTCTGGGAACATATCCACTCACTTCCAAAAGTTTGTCATGAACACAGAAAAGAAAAAGCTGGATTTTTCTAAAACTGTGCTGCTGGCCAAGATGATTGCAGGGATGAACTAGATGAGCAGATGTGGACCAGGCAGAGACTCCTGCTTTTCTTGGTGGAGCTATGCTTAAGTGAAATCCCTTCACCAGAAATAATGAAATGGACATCTATGACAGCATCTGGAAGCTATTTCTGGATATACTTCAACGAGAGCAAATGCATTAAGGGTGGACAAGTGTTTTATGGGAAGAGGCAGCCACGGAGAGGTTGGAAGAGCATGGAGGCCTCAATTAGGGGGAGAGGGGGAGAGGAATATGAGAAGGAAGAAAGAAGAGAAGCAGCCAGCCCCACTTTAAAAAATGGGGAAGGCACTGCTAAAGGGTCACAGTCTGTAAGCATACCAGACTGTCAAGATTTTATTTCTGCGCAGGAAATATGCCAGGAGCACAACTGCTAGTCCCTGGATTTAAAAAAAAAAATAAAAATTGAATGGTTAAGTAAAAATTAGGGGGAGTAAGACATCATTATAATGAATGAAAATAAAATATCTTGATCAAGCACCATTATATCAAGAGGGATGAATGGTTAAACAACATCCATAGCTACATCAGTACAACTTTCCCCTCCTATTTTTCTCCCCCTTCACAATTGCAGAGTTAAGAAATAATAGCTATGGAGTTTGTCTAAGAATGGCATTAACTGCTGTTTTGAATTGACGCAAAAAATAGAATAGATTAATACTTTATCACTGCATTTTTTTACTTACATGTAAAAATATCAATAAAAGTTTTAAGCTTTAAGGATGGACACCAGATGATTACTTCCTTGAAAAGTCCATTAGACACCTTGTGCTTTTATGCCACAGAACAAACACCAAAAGAAAAGTTACAGACTCAAACAATTTCTGATGTAAAAGCTTATTTCTCCTTTGCCTTTTAAAATTAAAAAAAGTCCTTGGGGAGCAAACAAATACAGCAAATATGCTGCCAAAGCCAAAAGAGAAGCTCCTCAGTGAAGATGGGAATCAGTTCCTGGGCATTTTCATCTCCTCACTGTCTCACAGGCATGCCAGAGGCACACAGCACCAGGAAAGGCCAGACACCCATTTGCAGTAATTTCAGCATCACTCCCAGTCCCATCCCCACCTCTCCAAGCATCTTAGAAATTATCTTTCTGCACGATGCTGGGTGGTTTGGTGGCCTTTGTGACGTGCCGGCTCTCTCTGGGCTCACGTGGGCAGCCCCAGCTCTGGCAGCAGAGGCTTTCCATGGGTTTCCAGCATGGAATATCAAACTGCATCCTCCTTGCTCCGTGTCCAGGCTCGGTGGTTCAGCAGGACAGCCCACCTTGCCTGACACTGCTCCCTGCACAGCCACATCAGAGCTCAGGATCCTGAAAGGGCTGCTCCTGCTCCAGATCCTGCCTCCTCCAGAGGCACTGGCATTGCCCCTGCACAGCCCCAAAGAGACCAATCTGAACAGGAAATCCCTAAAGAGGTACAAATCAATGCTTCACACTTCAGTTTTAGCCCTCTGAGTGACACATCCCAGTGCTCAGCCTGCCTCCCCCATCAGGCATGGGGATGTCTTGGAAGGCATCCTTGGCCATTGTCTTTCTGGAGCTCTGGCAAAACATGTTCCACCCCACGCAGAATGCTCTTTTTTTATTCACCACAGCTTTTATTGATTTGTATTTGTCTGCATTATCTGCTTGATTTTATTTGCTGGCTCGCCAACAGAAGAGTCAAATTCTTGCTGGGTTCTCTTCATGGTGTTGCTACCAAAAAAAAAAATAAAAAAAAAAAAAAACTTTAAAAAATTAAAAAAAAAAAAAAAAAAAAAAAAACGGAAGACTAAAGAAGGCTAGCAACAGTTTCTTGTTATTGGTCTCTTTTTAATTGGCCAGGAGCACACCCAAAGCTGGAGGCCACAAGTTTGACTCAAAAATGGCTTTGGAGGCTGTTCTCACCCAAAACCAAACACTTTTTTGATAGGAAGCAGGATGTCTCCTCTGATGTTCCTACATAGAAACAAAGGGGTTTAGCTCCTGAAGAGGAAACACACAAAATATACATATATACAGAGATACCTATAAATAAATCAATGCCTATTTATACCTACATATAACACTTCATATGTAGATATGGAGCTTAGGCTGACATGGTTGGACAAAAAGGGATTTTCTAAAGGAAAGAGGCTGGTCGCTTTTGCAGTGTGCCCTGATTAAATGTGTGAGCAGTCACCATTTTCACAACAGAAGATTTAAAGGAATGCTCGCTTCCTGTGTAACACTGACCCCTGGGATGTCACCTGAGGTCCACCTCACCAGTTCACTGCTGACTTCAACAAGGTCTGAAACCACTCCAAGCATCTCTTTTAAAACCAGATTTTGGAAAGCAGTTCATGCACCTGAGCCAGGTTCTGGCTGCCCTGTTCCTGTTTTTAATTAACATGCACCTTCAAGTCCTGGATGCACACCTTGGTTTTGATGGTAACTGGTTTTATTTTAGAAGCCCTGGGCACTTGAAGGGTTAGGGAGAAATTCAATCAGCATCTGCCCTTGGCAGCCATGGTCCTCACCAGGCCTGGCTGGTTCTGCTTGTGCCTGGGACAAGGTGACACCCCGTGGTCACCCCCACATGGAGTGAAAGCCTGGTGGTTGTTGTCCATCAGAAAATACCACGGGGAGCTGCTGCTCTCACAGCAACAAAAGGGGTGCAATTCAATTTTTTCTACGCCGCAGAAATTCAGCCTGTTCAAGGGCACCATCCTTGATTTTATTACCCACACAGGTAACAGGAGAAGCAGGGCAAAAAAGCTGGGTGAAAAAGGTGTGCCTGCTAAGAATGTTTACCATTCCTTTCTGCTAATCACAGTGATGTATTTGTATCACTTCCACAGATACACATCCTCACTTCTCAGACTGGTTCTAGCTGATCTGTATAATGTATGCAGAAGGCTTGGTTCTCACCAAACAGAAATAGAAAGGAAGATTTGCTGTGAGAAAATCTATTTTTTTCTGTGAATATTAATCATTTCAGCTTTGATAGTGAAGTGATATGAGTGAAAAAGCCAAGAATTGCTCCAGGGCTTCACATAGATGACTATTGTAGAAAAGACATTTGCTGAAGATAACGCTGCTTAAGCTCAGAATCATTATACAGAACACAGTTAACTCAAATCAACCTGCTTGCTCCCCAAGATTTAAACAGAATTAATGTGACATCCCAGCTAAAGCTGGAACTCAGCAACTCAGAAAATAAAAGTGACAAATTAAAGCAAGTTCCATATGTGTTTTAATCTTAAATGGCAAAAAGAAAACCATTATGCCAGATGATAGGAGAGCAATATGGTCCCAATACACTGTTCATCTCCTTAGCAGCTTTAAATAATGTTTGGTGCATTTTGCAGGAAGAAAAGCATGGGGATTGCTCTAAAAATTTCCATGCATAAGAAAAAGGTCATCACCTTTTAGTCTGGAAAGTCAGAATACATTCTGGACCAACTAAGACACATCACCAGAATCTGCTGGTCATCTGGTCAACTTTATGGATTTTCACAACCTGACAAAAATCCCCTCATTTCAAACCAAACTTAAAAAACCTTCAGTTAAAGATCAAATGGATGAATGCCTTTCTTTTCTTTGGGAAATGCAGACACAACGGGAAACTTGTGTCACACGAATTTTTCATCCAGTCTTACTTATGTCACAACATTTTTGAACTCCACGAAGGAGCTCCACAAACCTTAAAGGCAGGCCTTGGAAAAGAATTTTTTTTTCCAGTTTGCAGGATAAGGAGAGAAGAGGGATTTTGAACATGTTGGGAACTGAGGCACAGAGAGGCTGTAAGTAAGAGACTGAAGTCTCTCTCACTAGGAAAGAAGGGACGGAAGAAAGTATGGAAAAGGAAAAAAGGAAAGGAAAAAAGGGAAGGAAGGAAGTGTCGGAGGGAAGTGTAGGAAGAAAGGAAGGAAGGAAGGAAGGAAGGAAGGAAGGAAGGAAGGAAGGAAGGAAGGAAGGAAGGAAGGAAGGAAGGAAGGAAGGAAGGAAGGAAGGAAGGAAGGAAGGAAGGAAGGAAGGAAGGAAGGAAGGAAGGAAGGAAGGAAGGAAGGAAGGAAGGAAGGAAGGAAGGAAGGAAGGAAGGAAGGAAGGAAGGAAGGAAGGAAGGAAGGAAGGAAGGAAGGAAGGAAGGAAGGAAGGAAGGAAGGAAGGAAGGAAGGAAGGAAGTGTCGGAAGGAAGTGTCGGAAGGAAGTGTCGGAAGGAAGTGTCGGAAGGAAGGAAGGAAGGAAGGAAGGAAGGAAGGAAGGAAGGAAGGAAGGAAGGAAGGAAGGAAGGAAGGAAGGAAGGAAGGAAGGAAGGAAGGAAGGAAGGAAGGAAGGAAGGAAGGAAGGAAGGAAGGAAGGAAGGAAGGAAGGAAGGAAGGAAGGAAGGAAGGAAGGAAGGAAGGAAGGAAGGAAGGAAGGAAGGAAGGAATTGTCGGAAGGAAGGAAGGAAGTGTCGGAAGGAAGGAAGTGTCGGAAGGAAGGAAGTGTCAAAAGGAGGTGTCGGAAGGAAGTGTCGGAAGGAAGGAAGGTAGGAAGGAAGGAGTGTCGGAAGGAAAGAAGTGTCGGAAGGAAGGAAGTGTAGGAAGGAAGTGTCGGAAGGAAGTGTCGGAAGGAAGGAAGAAAGTGTCAGAAGAAAGTGTCGGAAGGAAGTGTCGGAAGGAAGGAAGGTAGGAAGGAAGGAAGTGTCGGAAGGAAAGAAGTGTCGGAAGGAAGGAAGTGTCGGAAGGAAGTGTCGGAAGGAAGTGTCGGAAGCAAGGAAGGAAGGAAGGAAGGAAGGAAGAAAGGAAGGAAATGTCGGAAGGAAGTGTCGGAAGGAAGTGTCGGAAGGCAGTGTCGGAAGGAAGTGTCGGAAGGAAGTGTCGGAAGGAAGTGTCAGGAGGAAGTGTCGGAAGAAAGGAAGGAAGTGTCGGAAGGAAGTGTCGGAAGGAAGTGTCGGAAGGAAGTGTCGGAAGGAAGTGTCGGAAGGAAGTGTCGGAAGGAAGTGTCGGAAGGAAGTGTCGGAAGGAAGGAAGGAAGGAAGGAAGGAAGGAAGGAAGGAAGGAAGGAAGGAAGGAAGGAAGGAAGGAAGGAAGGAAGGAAGGAAGGAAGTGTCGGACGGAAGTGTCGGAAGGAAGGAAGGAAGTGTCGGAAGGAAGTGTCGGAAGGAAGTGTCGGAAGGAAGTGTCGGAAGGAAGTGTCGGAAGGAAGGAAGGAAGGAAGGAAGGAAGGAAGGAAGGAAGGAAGGAAGGAAGGAAGTGTCGGAAGGAAGGAAGTGTCGGAAGGAAGGAAGTGTCGGAAGGAAGGAAGGAAGGAAGGAAGGAAGGAAGGAAGGAAGGAAGGAAGGAAGGAAGGAAGGAAGGAAGGAAGGAAGGAAGGAAGGAAGGAAGGAAGGAAGGAAGGAAGGAAGGAAGGAATTGTCGGAAGGAAGGAAGGAAGGAAGGAAGGAAGGAAGGAAGGAAGGAAGGAAGGAAGGAAGGAAGGAAGGAAGGAAGGAAGGAAGGAAGGAAGGAAGGAAGGAAGTGTCGGAAGGGATTGTCGGAAGGAAGGAAGGAAGTGTCGGAAGGAAGGAAGTGTCGGAAGGAAGGAAGTGTCAAAAGGAGGTGTCGGAAGGAAGTGTCGGAAGGAAGGAAGGTAGGAAGGAAGGAAGTGTCGGAAGGAAAGAAGTGTCGGAAGGAAGGAAGTGTAGGAAGGAAGTGTCGGAAGGAAGTGTCGGAAGGAAGTGTCGGAAGCAAGGAAGGAAGGAAGGAAGTGTCGGAAGGAAGGAAGGAAGTGTCGGAAGGAAGTGTCGGAAGGAAGTGTCAGAAGGAAGGAAGTGTCGGAAGGAAGGAAGTGTCGGAAGGAAGGAAGGAAGTGTCGGAAGGAAGTGTCGGAAGGAAGTGTCGGAAGGAAGTGTCGGAAGGAAGAGTCGGAAGGAAGTGTCGGAAGGAAGGAAGGAAGTGTCGGAAGGAAGGAAGGAAGTGTCGGAAGGAAGTGTCGGAAGGAAGTGTCGGAAGGAAGTGTCGGAAGGAAGGAAGGAAGGAAGGAAGGAAGGAAGGAAGGAAGGAAGGAAGGAAGGAAGGAAGGAAGGAAGGAAGGAAGGAAGGAAGGAAGGAAGGAAGGAAGGAAGGAAGGAAGGAAGGAAGGAAGGAAGGAAGGAAGTGTCGGAAGGAAGGAAGTGTAGGAAGGAAGTGTCGGAAGGAAGTGTCGGAAGGAAGGAAGGAAGGAAGGAAGGAAGTGTCGGAAGGAAGGAAGGAAGGAAGTGTCAGAAGGAAGGAAGGAAGTGTCGGAAGGAAGTGTCGGAAGGAAGTGTCGGAAGGAAGTGTCGGAAGGAAGGAAGGAAGGAAGGAAGGAAGGAAGGAAGGAAGGAAGGAAGGAAGGAAGGAAGGAAGGAAGGAAGGAAGGAAGGAAGGAAGGAAGGAAGGAAGGAAGGAAGGAAGGAAGGAAGGAAGGAAGTGTCGAAAGGAAGGAAGTGTTGGAAGGAAGTGTCGGAAGGAAGTGTCGGAAGGAAGGAAGGAAGTGTCGGAAGGAAGGAAGGAAGGAAGTGTCGGAAGGAAGGAAGGAAGGAAGGAAGGAAGGAAGGAAGGAAGGAAGGAAGTGTCGAAAGGAAGGAAGTGTTGGAAGTAAGTGTCGGAAGGAAGGAAGGATGGAAGGAAGTGTCGGAAGGAAGTGTAGGAAGGAAGTGTCGGAAGGAAGGAAGGAAGTGTCGGAAGGAAGTGTCGGAAGGAAGTGTCGGAAGGAAGTGTCGGAAGGAAAGAAGTGTCGGAAGGAAGGAAGTGTCGGAAGGAAGTGTCGGAAGGAAGGAAGTGTCGGAAGGAAGTGTCGGAAGGAAGTGTCGGAAGGAAGTGTCGGAAGGAAGTGTCGGAAGGAAGTGTCGGAAGGAAGTGTCGGAAGGAAGTGTCGGAAGGAAGGAAGGAAGGAAGGAAGGAAGGAAGGAAGGAAGGAAGGAAGGAAGGAAGGAAGGAAGGAAGGAAGGAAGGAAGTGTCGGAAGGGATTGTCGGAAGGAAGGAAGGAAGTGTCGGAAGGAAGGAAGTGTCGGAAGGAAGGAAGTGTCAAAAGGAGGTGTCGGAAGGAAGTGTCGGAAGCAAGGAAGGAAGGAAGGAAGTGTCGGAAGGAAGGAAGGAAGTGTCGGAAGGAAGTGTCGGAAGGAAGTGTCAGAAGGAAGGAAGTGTCGGAAGGAAGGAAGTGTCGGAAGGAAGGAAGGAAGTGTCGGAAGGAAGTGTCGGAAGGAAGTGTCGGAAGGAAGTGTCGGAAGGAAGTGTCGGAAGGAAGTGTCGGAAGGAAGTGTCGGAAGGAAGTGTCGGAAGGAAGGAAGGAAGGAAGGAAGGAAGGAAGGAAGGAAGGAAGGAAGGAAGGAAGGAAGGAAGGAAGGAAGGAAGGAAGGAAGGAAGGAAGGAAGGAAGGAAGGGTCGGAAGGAAAGAAGGAAGGAAGGAAGGAAGGAAGGAAGGAAGGAAGGAAGGAAGGAAGGAAGGAAGGAAGGAAGGAAGGAAGGAAGGAAGGAAGGAAGGAAGGAAGGAAGGAAGGAAGGAAGGAAGGAAGGAAGGAAGGAAGGAAGGAAGGAAGGAAGGAAGGAAGGAAGGAAGGAAGGAAGGAAGGAAGGAAGTGTCGGAAGGGATTGTCGGAAGGAAGGAAGGAAGTGTCGGAAGGAAGGAAGTGTCGGAAGGAAGGAAGTGTCAAAAGGAGGTGTCGGAAGGAAGTGTCGGAAGGAAGGTAGGAAGGAAGGAAGTGTCAGAAGGAAAGAAGTGTCGGAAGGAAGGAAGTGTAGGAAGGAAGTGTCGGAAGGAAGTGTCGGAAGGAAGGAAGGAAGTGTCAGAAGAAAGTGTCGGAAGGAAGGAAGGTAGGAAGGAAGGAAGTGTCGGAAGGAAAGAAGGGTCGGAAGGAAGGAAGTGCCAGAAGGAAGTGTCGGAAGGAAGTGTCGGAAGGAAGTGTCGGAAGCAAGGAAGGAAGGAAGGAAGTGTCGGAAGGAAGGAAGGAAGTGTCGGAAGGAAGTGTCGGAAGGAAGTGTCAGAAGGAAGGAAGTGTCGGAAGGAAGGAAGTGTCGGAAGGAAGGAAGGAAGTGTCGGAAGGAAGTGTCGGAAGGAAGTGTCGGAAGGAAGTGTCGGAAGGAAGTGTCGGAAGGAAGTGTCGGAAGGAAGGAAGGAAGGAAGGAAGGAAGGAAGGAAGGAAGGAAGGAAGGAAGGAAGGAAGGAAGGAAGGAAGGAAGGAAGGAAGGAAGGAAGGAAGGAAGTGTCGGAAGGAAGGAAGTGTCGGAAGGAAGGAAGTGTAGGAAGGAAGTGTCGGAAGGAAGTGTCGGAAGGAAGTGTCGGAAGGAAGGAAGGAAGGAAGGAAGGAAGGAAGGAAGGAAGGAAGGAAGGAAGGAAGGAAGGAAGTGTCGGAAGGAAGGAAGGAAGGAAGTGTCGGAAGGAAGGAAGGAAGGAAGGAAGGAAGGAAGGAAGGAAGGAAGGAAGGAAGTGTCGAAAGGAAGGAAGTGTTGGAAGGAAGTGTCGGAAGGAAGTGTCGGAAGGAAGTGTCGGAAGGAAGGAAGGAAGGAAGGAAGGAAGGAAGGAAGGAAGGAAGGAAGGAAGGAAGGGAAGTGTTGGAAGGAAGTGTCGGAAGGAAGTGTCGGAAGGAAGTGTCGGAAGGAAGTGTCGGAAGGAAGGAAGGAAGGAAGGAAGGAAGGAAGGAAGGAAGGAAGGAAGGAAGGAAGGAAGTGTCGAAAGGAAGGAAGTGTTGGAAGGAAGTGTCGGAAGGAAGGAAGGATGGAAGGAAGTGTCGGAAGGAAGTGTAGGAAGGAAGTGTCGGAAGGAAGGAAGGAAGTGTCGGAAGGAAGTGTCGGAAGGAAGTGTCGGAAGGAAGTGTCGGAAGGAAAGAAGTGTCGGAAGGAAGGAAGTGTCGGAAGGAAGTGTCGGAAGGAAGGAAGTGTCGGAAGGAAGTGTCGGAAGGAAGTGTCGGAAGGAAGTGTCGGAAGGAAGGAAGGAAGGAAGTGTCGGAAGGAAGTGTCGGAAGGAAGTGTCGGAAGGAAGTGTCGGAAGGAAGTGTCGGAAGGAAGGAAGGAAGGAAGGAAGGAAGGAAGGAAGGAAGGAAGTGTCGGAAGGAAGGAAGGAAGTGTCGGAAGGAAGGAAGTGTCGGAAGGAAGTGTCGGAAGGAAGTGTCGGAAGGAAGTGTCGAAAGGAAGTGTCGGAAGGAAGTGTCGGAAGGAAGTGTCGGAAGGAAGTGTCGGAAGGAAGTGTCGGAAGGAAGGAAGGAAGGAAGGAAGGAAGGAAGGAAGGAAGGAAGTGTCGGAAGGAAGTGTCGGAAGGAAGTGTCGGAAGGAAGTGTCGGAAGGAAGTGTCGGAAGGAAGGAAGGAAGGAAGGAAGGAAGGAAGGAAGGAAGGAAGGAAGGAAGGAAGGAAGTGTCGGAAGGAAGGAAGGAAGGAAGGAAGGAATTGTCGGAAGGAAGGAAGGAAGGAAGGAAGTGTCGGAAGGAAGGAAGTGTCGGAAGGAAGGAAGTGTCAAAAGGAGGTGTCGGAAGGAAGTGTCGGAAGGAAGGAAGGTAGGAAGGAAGGAGTGTCGGAAGGAAAGAAGTGTCGGAAGGAAGGAAGTGTAGGAAGGAAGTGTCGGAAGGAAGTGTCGGAAGGAAGGAAGAAAGTGTCAGAAGAAAGTGTCGGAAGGAAGTGTCGGAAGGAAGGAAGGTAGGAAGGAAGGAAGTGTCGGAAGGAAAGAAGTGTCGGAAGGAAGGAAGTGTCGGAAGGAAGTGTCGGAAGGAAGTGTTGGAAGCAAGGAAGGAAGGAAGGAAGGAAGGAAGGAAGGAAATGTCGGAAGGAAGTGTCGGAAGGAAGTGTCGGAAGGCAGTGTCGGAAGGAAGTGTCGGAAGGAAGTGTCGGAAGGAAGTGTCGGGAGGAAGTGTCGGAAGAAAGGAAGGAAGGAAGGAAGGAAGGAAGTGTCGGAAGGAAGTGTCGGAAGGAAGGAAGGAAGGAAGTGTCGAAAGGAAGTGTCGGAAGGAAGTGTCGGACGGAAGTGTCGGAAGGAAGGAAGGAAGTCTCGGAAGGAAGTGTCGGAAGGAAGTGTCGGAAAGAAGGAAGGAAGGAAGGAAGGAAGGAAGGAAGGAAGGAAGGAAGGAAGGAAGGAAGGAAGGAAGGAAGGAAGGAAGGAAGGAAGGAAGGAAGGAAGGAAGGGTCGGAAGGAAAGAAGGAAGGAAGGAAGGAAGGAAGGAAGGAAGGAAGGAAGGAAGGAAGGAAGGAAGGAAGGAAGGAAGGAAGGAAGGAAGGAAGGAAGGAAGGAAGGAAGGAAGGAAGGAAGGAAGGAAGGAAGGAATTGTCGGAAGGAAGGAAGGAAGGAAGGAAGGAAGGAAGGAAGGAAGGAAGGAAGGAAGGAAGGAAGGAAGGAAGGAAGGAAGGAAGTGTCGAAAGGAAGGAAGTGTTGGAAGGAAGTGTCGGAAGGAAGTGTCGGAAGGAAGTGTCGGAAGGAAGTGTCGGAAGGAAGGAAGGAAGGAAGGAAGGAAGGAAGGAAGGAAGGGAAGTGTTGGAAGGAAGTGTCGGAAGGAAGTGTCGGAAGGAAGGAAGTGTCAAAAGGAGGTGTCGGAAGGAAGTGTCGGAAGGAAGGAAGGTAGGAAGGAAGGAGTGTCGGAAGGAAAGAAGTGTCGGAAGGAAGGAAGTGTAGGAAGGAAGTGTCGGAAGGAAGTGTTGGAAGCAAGGAAGGAAGGAAGGAAGGAAGGAAGGAAGGAAATGTCGGAAGGAAGTGTCGGAAGGAAGTGTCGGAAGGCAGTGTCGGAAGGAAGTGTCGGAAGGAAGTGTCGGAAGGAAGTGTCGGGAGGAAGTGTCGGAAGAAAGGAAGGAAGGAAGGAAGGAAGTGTCGGAAGGAAGTGTCGGAAGGAAGGAAGGAAGGAAGTGTCGAAAGGAAGTGTCGGAAGGAAGTGTCGGACGGAAGTGTCGGAAGGAAAAAAGGAAGTCTCGGAAGGAAGTGTCGGAAGGAAGTGTCGGAAGGAAGTGTCGGAAGGAAGTGTCGGAAGGAAGTGTCGGAAGGAAGTGTCGGAAGGAAGTGTCGGAAGGAAGGAAGGAAGGAAGGAAGGAAGGAAGGAAGGAAGGAAGGAAGGAAGGAAGGAAGGAATTGTCGGAAGGAAGGAAGGAAGGAAGGAAGGAAGGAAGGAAGGAAGGAAGGAAGGAAGTGTCGAAAGGAAGGAAGTGTTGGAAGGAAGTGTCGGAAGGAAGGAAGGATGGAAGGAAGTGTCGGAAGGAAGTGTAGGAAGGAAGTGTCGGAAGGAAGGAAGGAAGTGTCGGAATGAAGTGTCGGAAGGAAGTGTCGGAAGGAAGTGTCGGAAGGAAAGAAGTGTCGGAAGGAAGGAAGTGTCGGAAGGAAGTGTCGGAAGGAAGGAAGTGTCGGAAGGAAGTGTCGGAAGGAAGTGTCGGAAGGAAGTGTCGGAAGGAAGGAAGGAAGGAAGTGTCGGAAGGAAGTGTCGGAAGGAAGTGTCGGAAGGAAGTGTCGGAAGGAAGTGTCGGAAGGAAGTGTCGGAAGGAAGGAAGGAAGGAAGGAAGGAAGGAAGGAAGTGTCGGAAGGAAGGAAGGAAGTGTCGGAAGGAAGGAAGTGTCGGAAGGAAGTGTCGGAAGGAAGTGTCGGAAGGAAGTGTCGAAAGGAAGTGTCGGAAGGAAGTGTCGGAAGGAAGTGTCGGAAGGAAGTGTCGGAAGGAAGTGTCGGAAGGAAGGAAGGAAGGAAGGAAGGAAGGAAGGAAGGAAGGAAGGAAGGAAGTGTCGGAAGGAAGTGTCGGAAGGAAGTGTCGGAAGGAAGTGTCGGAAGGAAGGAAGGAAGGAAGGAAGGAAGGAAGGAAGGAAGGAATTGTCGGAAGGAAGGAAGGAAGTGTCGGAAGGAAGGAAGTGTCGGAAGGAAGGAAGTGTCAAAAGGAGGTGTCGGAAGGAAGTGTCGGAAGGAAGGAAGGTAGGAAGGAAGGAGTGTCGGAAGGAAAGAAGTGTCGGAAGGAAGGAAGTGTAGGAAGGAAGTGTCGGAAGGAAGTGTCGGAAGGAAGGAAGAAAGTGTCAGAAGAAAGTGTCGGAAGGAAGTGTCGGAAGGAAGGAAGGTAGGAAGGAAGGAAGTGTCGGAAGGAAAGAAGTGTCGGAAGGAAGGAAGTGTCGGAAGGAAGGAAGTGTCGGAAGGAAGTGTTGGAAGCAAGGAAGGAAGGAAGGAAGGAAGGAAGGAAGGAAATGTCGGAAGGAAGTGTCGGAAGGAAGTGTCGGAAGGCAGTGTCGGAAGGAAGTGTCGGAAGGAAGTGTCGGAAGGAAGTGTCGGGAGGAAGTGTCGGAAGAAAGGAAGGAAGGAAGGAAGGAAGTGTCGGAAGGAAGGAAGGAAGGAAGTGTCGAAAGGAAGTGTCGGAAGGAAGTGTCGGACGGAAGTGTCGGAAGGAAGGAAGGAAGGAAGTGTCGGAAGGAAGTGTCGGAAGGAAGTGTCGGAAAGAAGGAAGGAAGGAAGGAAGGAAGGAAGGAAGGAAGGAAGGAAGGAAGGAAGGAAGGAAGGAAGGAAGGAAGGAAGGAAGGAAGTGTCGAAAGGAAGGAAGTGTTGGAAGGAAGTGTCGGAAGGAAGTGTCGGAAGGAAGTGTCGGAAGGAAGTGTCGGAAGGAAGGAAGGAAGGAAGGAAGGAAGGAAGGAAGGAAGGGAAGTGTTGGAAGGAAGTGTCGGAAGGAAGTGTCGGAAGGAAGGAAGTGTCAAAAGGAGGTGTCGGAAGGAAGTGTCGGAAGGAAGGAAGGTAGGAAGGAAGGAGTGTCGGAAGGAAAGAAGTGTCGGAAGGAAGGAAGTGTAGGAAGGAAGTGTCGGAAGGAAGTGTTGGAAGCAAGGAAGGAAGGAAGGAAGGAAGGAAGGAAGGAAATGTCGGAAGGAAGTGTCGGAAGGAAGTGTCGGAAGGCAGTGTCGGAAGGAAGTGTCGGAAGGAAGTGTCGGAA